>NW_018235189.1:0-13576 GCF_001263595.1 Phalaenopsis equestris
TAGCCATTGTTGTTTAGCATCAACCTTATTGGTCACTCCAGGACGTTGTTAACCTTTCTTTGAAGGTGGAACAACAGTAAAAATGGGCTTGAAACACCTCTTTTGAGTGGTGCAACAGCTGAACAGGCCAACTTCAACAAATATGGCCATGTTGGGGTGTTATCAAATGACACATATGGGGAAGGAAACAATGCCTTGTGGAAAACCTGTTACAGAAGTGAGAAATAATTCAACTAAGAGATGTTGCTTCAAATGCCATGAATTTGGCCATATAACTACTAATTGTCTAAATTGTCGTGTCATTTTATTGGTGGAAGAGAAATAACCTGAGACATGAGATTCGCTACAAGTGGATGATACTAATTTGGATGGGGAACAAATAACACATGTAGATGAAGGAGAATTACTTGTGTTGCGGTACCTTCTGGTTGCGGCACATCATTTTTAGAACCCGATGCACCGTCCATGACAAAGTGTGCAATTTTTTCATTGACGGAGGGAGTTGCGAAAATGTAGTGTCCTCTACCATGGTTGAAGCTTATGCTAGTGACCCAAGTTATGACCACATCCTTATTAACTTGGCTTGAGAGAGGAAATGAAATCAAAGTTACAACGTAATGTTTGATGCAATCTCCATTGAGAAGAAATTTCAGGAGAAAGTGTCATGTGATGTCATTCCAATGGATGGTTGCCACCATCTTCTCAGGCTTCCTTGGAAATATGATCACAAAACAATTCATGATTGGCATGTAATACTCCTTTCTGAACAATGGTACTCAAATTACCTAGGTTTTTGTGCAAGAGAAGGTGATAATTTGGATGACTGTCCAGTCAAACCATAATTTGGGAGGCGTAGGAAGATGTTGAAGACCCATTCCACCAAGAAAATTGGATAGATCAAGAAAATGAAATTCTTGAGGAAGGGAATAAAAACTCATTTCATCAATAAGTCTCAAGTTTTGATGGGTTTGAAGATTCGATATTGGAATCATCCTCAATGCCCGTGTATGAGGCGTATGACTATTTTTTGGCCTCTAATTGTAAATGTGCGAAGAAGGGACTAGTTTTTCAGAGTGAAAAAATTTGAATATACAGTTGATAGAAGAGCTGATGGTGAAGATTTCTATGCTGGAAAGGATTTGCAGAGTGATTAAACTAGATGATATGTTGATTCTGCTTTTCTCAGCCATCAACATCAGACTGATATATATGATAATATGAATCAATCATCATTGTTTAGACAATCAATTTTTAAATCCTTGATATGAGACAAGTTGAATATCTTATAGCAAGAACTGCACTTATTAGTCTTGGTTCTCAAGAAATTGAATATCTTACTGCAAGAACTGGAAACTCCTTGATCCAATTTCGATGGTGACAATGGTAGAATATGATGGGATCATCAAACTTGACCTACCTAAGGATTAGAGCGACTCCATCACTTTCAATGTCTTTGAGTTGGCTACTCATTCTGAATTAGATTTTGAAATTGTCCAAATGAGGGAACCCTTATAAATCTGGGAGAATAACTTGGGAGCAAGAGTTTATATCTGTTTATGTCTTGGTTTATGTGTTTTAGTTTGTTATTTATGCTTTTATATTTTAAGATGACATACTTGTAATTAAGAGAGCCCTAGTGCTTCTAAACATGGTTGTTGTGTATAGGGAATGCATTTTTTGAAGAGTTTTTCTAGTTTTTTCCTGAACATTGGCTTTGCTTTCCTTGTGGCTGTACCCTGAGGTAGTTCTCAGGTGGTGATTTTTCCATTGTATCTTATTCTTTTGTCAGAAATCCTATGTGCATTATTTCTAGTAGTTAATTCTGCTCTCTGTTGGTTGTTTCCACTGCAGATCTCTTTTTCCTGTTCTGGTTTCGATCAGCTTCTTGCTGCTGCGGCTTCACCCTATAGGTCCGAGGCAGGCAGGAAAAAGATGAAAGAGGGAGAGGGAAATGATAGATTTTCTTTTGGATGAATTAGAATTTACCTACTTTATGCTCACTAAACATTAATTCTTATTTAGAATAAACAAGAAGGATGCTAGAAAGCTACTTAAATTCAAATGAAAATAGATAAATAGGATGTCTTAAATTAGCATCTATTTCTGAAAAAGCGGATTAACTCTAAAATATAGGAATCAACTTTCTTCAAAATAGGAAGCTTCCCCAAAAAATAGAAATCATTGCATAGAATCTTAAAACTGATTTAGAAAAAATTAAAAATTTGATAAAAAAATTCTAAATGTTGGAAAGGGTTAAATCCCTTTCAATACTTTGATTTCTTTCCCTCGATTTATTTATTTATTATTTGTTTATTTATTTTGTTTGTGTTCTACAATAATTAGCTTCATGAAAACATTTTGATCCTGCTCTTTTAAGCAAGGTTGACTCCTTTATTTGGCTTTATGAGTTTCTTCAAAGTTTCTAGAAGTCTTGATAATGTTGTGGAAATCTGCTAGAAGGATCATGAAATTCTCGTATATCATGGCTTCCCCTTTATCTAGCTTTTGCTCTTCCAGAGAACAATTTATTTTTCCTGAGCTTGGCTATAGGGCTCTTTCTTTTTCTTCCTTTTTTTTGAGGCTATCGGTGGTTATCCTTGTGATGTTGGTGGATTATTTGGAGCAAATGGTGGGACCCCTAGTGCAGAGCTTCTGAATTAAGTTGACTAGTTTTTCTTGTTTCTCTTGAATATGGTGCTACTTCCAAATGTCTTCAACAAAAATAACATTTTGAATTGCATATTTTATTCCATCATTGTTAAAGAAGAACAAATGCTTTCCAAAGAAATACACTTTCTTCTGATTCTATAAATAGGGATTAACAGAATATGGCTGACCTTTAGTGGTACTGCATCATATAGGACTTCATTAATACTAATATAAAGAGTGAGGAATTTCACTTTTCATTGCTACTCCACATAGTGATGAAGATCATTGCTTATCCATCTTATAGGATGGGGCTACAGATACTTAATAATTAGTAGTCACAAACTTTAAACCAATACTGACAACATCAATTTTTTGTTGTTTTCTTTGACAATACGGTTTTCAAAAGATTGTTTTATTGATCTTAAAGAACTTTTTCCTCGACTAGTTGATAGTCATTACTACAATTGTTAGTTGGCTTGTTGCACACTTGACAATTCTATGACTATAAATTTATTAAGGGTTGCCTTTTTTGTAGAGATATATTGAGGAGAAGGCCTGTCGTTTGATTTTTCTGGTATGCTTCTGAGTTTTGCGCTTGTAATTTGCCTTAAACTACTGCAATTACATCCATTTTTTTTCTTATGGCCAAAAGGATTGAACTGAGATCTTAGTTGTGGCTTAAATTATGCCAAGTCATGTGAGATAGGTCATAATTTAAGGAATGTGTCCCCCTGCATAAGTTTGTGGGATGATATTTTTAATCACACAAAAGAATTGTTTTTGTAGGAGTATAATTGTAGAAGGTGAAATATGTCTTTAAGAGTTCTAACTATTTGTCAGCAATGATAGTGCCACCTAAGTTAGGAATTTAGTTTGACATCTATTTGAACAGAGTCAATTATATTGTTACTAGTTGATCTTTATCAGTAGGTGGATATATCAATGTTTTTGGGAAATAGAGTAACACAGCCATTTACGTTAGGCCGAATGGGGATGGGAGTGGGAATTCTCTAATCGGGAGTATTGGTCAATTGGTTAATTAGTTCAAACTTTTCTAATACCCCCTAGGGTCAGTTGGCCCCCTGGATCCCTATTTACTATACTTGGGCTATATATATATATATATATAGGTTTGTTTTCCAACTTTTATTTTATGTTGAATTAGAGATTGTTTTCACTATTTTCCTCTTATCAAAAGTGTTTTATCATTTGCACCTCTCAGGTTTTGTGTATGTATCCTAATTGGATCTTGGTGTCGAACCCTCTAGGATGTCCTTTTACCTTCTACACCTTTAACAATGTTTCGAACCCGTTATTTTTTGCTTTCCTGTTGTTGTTCGGATTCTCAGCCGCCATTCTTGTTTCCCTGCTATTTCTTATCCAGCAAACATCTTAACCCCATTGATTCTCCCACACCTTATAGGAACCCCAAATCAATGTCATGTAGGGCCCTTTGGCATAGCTCATGGAAGGATCCACTTTATTTCCTTGAGTTGTTGATATCTTTATTAAGCTATTTGTTCCATCATAATTTTCAAAATTTTTCAATTTTTGAAAGGCTAACATTAATTTCATAAAGATATTGTCTTATCTCTAATGATGATAGGATCCTCTACCAAATTCACTGTTTGATTGCTAAAGGTGGATCATTTTTTAAACCGTCCAATATTACTCAATATTTTTTTTTTCATAAGACTATACTTAGAATAAAATTTTGATTCAAAATCTCCTTAAGTGGGATTGGTTTCCAATTTTTCTCATGGGATTTAGATAATTTCATTTGGTCTTTAGAGTGTGCAAGGGTGTCACTCAGTTGTTACTAATTAAGATCAAGGAATAGATTTCCCACTTAATTGCCCAAGGTAAATAAACTCTCTCAAGCCTGCCAACAAACATTTGGATATTTCTAAAAAATGGATCTATTATTTTAGGAAAAAGTACAGAAAGTGAGAAAATTAGGATTTCACACTTAGGGAAAGCAATTTCTCAAAATGTTGATACTAGATTTCTGAATACATTTGGAAGAGATTAACTTATATGAAGCCAAGATTTTGATTGCAAATCCTCCTTTCCTTATATAGAGTTTTTTTTTTTTTTTGAATCTCTGACACCGTTCTAGGGTTCCTAGAAGATGATTAAGAAGGTGATCTTGCACGGAGGTGATTGAGAAATAGTGAAGGAATGAGAATATGTGAGGTTAATGATGTTTGGAAAGAGAGGGTGAAATTTGTTGTTAGAAAGCAAATCGGAGTTTAGATTTTGTCCAAACTGAGGACAACAGTCGAACGGCAAACCGGTGAGGAGGATCCGCCATCTATTCCTAGGAAAGTTACTGACATACCATTTGCAAAAGGAAGAGATTGCAAAATTCCAGAGAGCATAAATAAAAAAATCCTGTCAATTTATAAAATCAAACTATAAAAATCCCCTAATAGAAAATAACTTAATTAGAAAATAAAGAAATGAGAAAAAAATAAGAAAATTAAGACAAGAAAAAAATGCTTAAAATAAAAAAGGAATCATAGATGATACATTACTCCCATGATTGCGGGAGCTGCATACCGTGAAAATGTGGAAGTTTAGTGTTTGCAAGAATATTCGAGTCCCACGTTACTCTCCTCGAGTATGAGGCTCCACCTTCTCTATAGGCTTCTGGAATCGATCTACCACCACCTTAACGAAGTCATGGCTTTATTATGTCTGAGGTAATCTCACTAAAAAATCTATGCTCACATCCATCTCAGACAACTCAAGCACATTTTTCCAAAGGCTTGCTTGATATAATAAGCAATTTTTCTTTTTTGGCACAGCCACAGCTAAAACTACACATAAGCTAGTATTCTCACAAATCAAGCCTCAAATTATTAAATCTGCAACATACTTCTCTCACTCCTTGTACTCAACTGGGCACATCGATAAGTAAGTCTGTCTAGAGGAACTTACTCTATAATGAATTATATGGCATGTTGAACCTCTCTTAGTAGCAGCCACCCAAGATATAAACTATCAGTCAGGACATTCAACTACTACCTTAGTAGGGGTTGCTTCTTTTTTAGTATTGGCTTCTTGGACTCCCTACTTTTTAGGACAAATAATATTAGTCATGTTGGAGTCTCTCTTATAGGCTCAACTTGAATCATTGGCATGTCTCTTTCATTGGCTGGAAGCTGATAGCATTCTCTGGCGTCTTCATTCTCTCATTTCATTGGGCATTTCCTCAACTTGATTCTCCTCAATGATGGAGATTATTCTTCTGTTTGGATGATCAGGCGCAATGTGCCCAAAATCATAACATTGAAGTATTTTTCTGGCTGGGATGAATTTGGGAGTATCAATGGCTTTCACATGTTCTTTATTATATGGGTTTCTCTTCGGGCGAGGTCAGCTTGGGTGATCCACTAGGTGTATTCTTGTTGCCCAATTTGTTGGCTAAACCCTATTTGATAGGTGGTGTAATTCTAATTTTATTGTGTTGTCTCTCCACTTTCAGGGCTAAGGTCAGGACATCATTAATGTCTAATAGGATTGTAACTCTATATCACATTGTCAATTGTTGGTCTCAACCCTCCTAGACATTGAATTATGGTGTTCTCATCAGGCTTCACTAGCTCAAACTTCAATATAATCTGCTTGAACTCAGTTGTGTGCTCCTCTATTGAGAAATATTACTGTTGTAAGTGGTGAAGTCTCAAGAATATCTTGTCTATATTATGCAGGTAGTTATTTATTCTACGTCTCTCTTTTCTTTTTGCACTAGATCTTGATCTTGCTTTTTCCCTCATGCTGTTGTATGCACTTCGAATATTCCTATCATATAGTCGAACTCTTCTTTATTTAATGGTGGCTAACTTTAGGCCGCTGTCAGATGGAACTTGTATTTAAAGACTTATTCCATTATTTGAAGTCCCTCAATGAACTCGTCCGAGTTCATATGACTGTCAAAATCCGGTGAGTCAACTTCACTCCAAAAGCTTGGTTTCCTCTTTGTGGTTCTATGCAAAATCTTAGGTTATTGGTTCTTCCTCAATGTATACTTCATGGAGAAAGGGATTCACTTCTTCCTCTCGATTTGGTGAGTTACAGTTTTTGCTATGGGCGACTTCTATGGGTTATCTTATATCAAAGGTGGTAAGCTTTTATTGTAGTTTGAGGATTTTTCATTTCATATCCTAGATAGTGATCTTTTGAATACCTTGTTGAAGGTTTCTCCTTAGTAGCATGGCATCTTCTTCTTCCAATTGAAGTTTTGATTGAAGAGGAAAATGAGGGTGAGGGTTAGGATTAGATGGGTGATGCAATGGAGTTTATTTATTTTTTATCAAAGGTCGGTGGAGTGCTTAGGGTTTTGGTGGAAAGTATTGTTGAAGGTGGATATTTGGTGGTGTTGGGAATATTGACTTCTAAAAAATTAGGTTTTGGGCAATGAATTATGATAATAGGACTGGTTAGTGTTTGGTGGGGGAAAATTTTGGGTAGACGTAGGAACGACATATAAATCTCTAAAAATTTGGGGTTTTGTAAGCTCTTATACTAAATAACACCTTTCTAGGGTTTCTAAAAGGTGTTTAGGAAGGGGAAGTAGTGAAGGAATGAGGATATGCGAGGTCATTGCTATTTGGGAGGGGAGATGGGGTGAAAACTGCTGTTAGACTGCAAATTGGAGGAGTTCAGTTGCTGTCTTGTCTGAGAGCAAAGGTTGAACAGGAGGATCCACCACCTATTCCTTTGCAAGCTACATATACACCATTTACAAAAGGAAGAGGCTACAACACTCTCGAGAGCAGAAATCTAAGAAATTTCTATCAAAATTCTTAAAATCAAATTGGAAATCCAATCAGCCACAATACAACTTATATAAAAATTTCTTAATAGAAAATAACATAATTAAAAAATAGAGAACTATGAATGAATCAGAATATGAAAAAGAGGAATTTTTTCTTAAATAAGAAGGAATACTGGACATTATATTATTCTTATGATCATTGGAGCCGCATAATATGAAACTGTAGAACCGCAAAAAACACAGAAGCTTCAAGTTTGCGGGAAGATCAGCATGCTGTGTCAGTCCTCCCACTAGTTAAGATTGAATGGCAGAATTCCCAAATTAATTACCCAAGGTAAAGAACGTTAAAGAAATTACCAACATATCTTTGGATATTTCTAGCAAATGGATCTATGATTTTAGGAAAAAAGTTCATGAGGCAATAAAATTAGGATTTCACACACTCAAGGATGTCCATGTCTTAAAAAGTTGATACTAGATCATTGAAAAAAATTGCAAGAGATGTGTAATATGCAGCCAAGGATTTAATTGCTAATCCTCCTATCTCTATTTACATAGAGTTCTCCTTTTCTTTGACTCCTTATAAAGATCTTTAATCCCTTATTAATATTTCTCTACGGAAATACTCTAGATAGAGATTGTTTCTAGGATGTTTCCAATGGCTGGAAATTGGCCTAAGATTGGACGAAGGGGAGTTGGTTAGCTGAAAATATTGTTGCCTGTTGCTTGAGGAATCGGACAAATGCTAGAGTTCTATTATTGGAGGTGTTTGGGTGCTCTTAGAAAGGAGTTTTGCATTTTACTGTACTTAATGCAAGATCCCTTGTAGGTATTGAAGTAGAAGCAAATAGGACAGGGAGTGGGAATCACAGTTTTTCTTTTGGATTAATTAAGATTTATTCACTTTATTCCATCACTATTTGTAGAATAAAGAGGGAGGATTCTTGAAATTATTCAAACTAAAAAGAAAATGGGAAAATAAAATAAGGATGCTTGCTATGAAGCACAAACACTTCTAAATGGCCCTAATGTTCATGTTGAATAAAGATGTGTCCGACACATGTTTTTTTTTTCTTTTTCTTTTTTCTTTTTTGTTGATTTTTTTGGTTTCCGGCACAGGAGGGAGTAGGGGGGAGGCGCATAGAATCTAGGAAGTAATTTAAAGAAAATAAAAAACTATCCAATAAAATACCAATCATTACATAATCTAGAAACTAATTTCTTAATAATTTAACAGAAAAGTATAAAACAACTAAATATAGGCAAGCGGTTCAAATAAATCCCTTGTAATCCTTCTACCTCTTGCATGCTAACGGTAGGGGACCTTTTTTTTCTTTTTGATTATTCTCCAAGAGCCTTAGTTTGTATTAACATTTTGATTCAAATGCTTTAAGCATGGCCAAAACCCCCTTTATTGGGCTTGCTTAAGTTCTTATGAATTTGTTGGGAGACTTCATGGTAATGCTGGGACCACTCAATTCTTCTAACTCTTCTTCCATCTTCTATACTGATTTGTATGGTCCAATCATGAGGAGCATTAGTGAAAAGTTTTTTCTGACTTCATTTATTATCTCTGCGACTCTTTGTTTCTACAAGATATTAAAAAGAAAATTTATCTGTTTGGCTTCAGATTTTCGGCGTTTTCTGTGATGAGTTTGAGTATACTTAGGCTTGGGAAGGGCTTGATGTCTTTATTATTATTTTATTTGCTTATCAAGTTAGTTATTGGAAGGTGTTTTTTCATAGACTAGTATTGGAAGGTGTTTTCTCATAGACTAGTAGGTTTTTCTTAACACTACAACCCTAATTTGTCTGAGCTTTATACAGCAGGTATGCCCTTTTTTTATCATTGCTATTTAATGTTTCTTTTTCTCACAAATTCATTAAATCCTGAGTTTAAAACCTCAGCACTTCTATTCAAAATTAAAAAGTGTGTTTAAAAGGTGTGTTGCTGAGCATGAGATGAATCATAATCTTATTGCGAAAGGACGAGTACCCTCATGTTTCTGTTCTCTAGTTATGCCATTAATAATTATATTTGGATTTGAGCTGCTTCATAATTTTCAAGTCCTCTCTCTTTCTACAACGTCTCCTCCCTTCTGGAATCCCTACCTCTTTGAGAATGGGTTGGGTGTTAGGAGGTTGCTCATCACCAGCATATAACTTCCACACCTGGGCACCAGATTTTCTTTTCGCTACTTATACTCCTAACTATAAACAAGGGCATTTATTTGAAGAATCCTTGCAGATTAAAAATAATTAGCAAATTGTAATTTTGAAAATAAAAAGTCTAATTGCTGAAAGGCATTTGATAATTCTCAATCTTCCGTCCTACTCAGTTTTCCTGTTTCTGTGCAGATTTGTTTTTTTTTTCCAGTGAATTTTTTTCTCACACTAGCATTTTCTTACGCATGGCTTCTGATTTATCATTTTATAGTCTGAGTCTTTTTGTGGCTTTCAGGAACTTTGTGTCGAAACCAGCTATGGTCCAATTTCTGCTGCTGTGTATGGAGATCAGTATAAGCCTTCGCTTATTACTTATCTAGATGTAGCCTTAAACCGTAAGCATAACTACCATTTGTTTTCTTTATGTTTTCCTTTCTTGTTTTGATAATATTCTTAGGAAACAACTCAGCAGCACTGATGTTGAAAAAACTGCTCAATTTTGCTAGAATTAGTATTGAAAATTTGTAGATCTGTGTAATAGATTTAGCATTGCATTCAAAGAATGTACAAGCTCAATTTTTAGCGTCCTTTTGTATTGATATCTATAAGTTAATTATGCCCCCTTTGTGCTTTAAATCAATCGCCTGCTAGGGAGAGGGAGGGAGGGGGTTGGATTGGAAGGGCATTAGGGAAAGGGGTGTGCAAAGCTTATACTGTTAAGATATTAAAAAGGATTTACGGAAAACTAGATCTAGCACTGTAGATATTTTTCTCGTAAAAGGCGGTTGGTGATGATAGAACTTATTATTGGTTTCTGTTGTTTCCATGGGATCACATATTCTACACTTATTTGCTGTTTTTCAGGGTGACAATTTTCTTTTTTTTCTTTTTTTTTTTTCTTTTATGCGTCTCATTCTCTCTTTCCTTTCTAGGAACATTTTTTTTTTATTCTGCATGCATTTTTGGTGGCAGATATGTCGTGCTTCCAAGGATTGTTCTATTGCCCTGAAGCAGCTTCTTTGTTGCTTCACAATTTCTGTATATATAATATTACTCCTCCAGGGCATGCGGTCTGTAATTTGACTTTATAACTTCCTTGGACGTACACATGATTTTGTTTGTGGATTTAGTCAAGTGTTTTTACAGTCAGCTCCAATTTCTTCAGATAATCCCCGTGCCTTCTGTTGATGATTTGGCTGATCAGGTGACTTCTTTGGGTAATTTACAGATCTCTGCATCCATGAATTTTTTGAATATTCTGTGTATCTGAATGTTCAAATACAGATAATATGGAAGGAGTCAAGTGCTGAGAACTATTAACCTTAGCTGCTTCTTATTTGCAGGTTAGATTCTGTAATGTGTATGGGAGTCACGGCAGGTTCATACATTCTTACCCTTTTTGCTGTAGGTATTACGCAAGTGTTATTTGTAGTCTTCCTGCTTGGCATTCATTACAAATTATCTTTTGAATATTTTTTGACACCCCAGTATTGATCTCAGACAAGATACAGTAATCGTGTGCTTGGTTTGATACCGGTATCTCCTCTCTGTGGAGCAGCTTCTTGGACAGAATGGCTATATGATAATGTTTTCCTTCAGGCATTTTTTTTTCTACTCGTAAAGTACTTGTTGCAAATTCTGAGAAGTTATAAGGAACCCTCAGGTTTTGTCAAATTTGCTATATTATTATGAACTTTGTGGCTTGTTCAAGGATTACTTGCTTCAGAGGTACTTCAGTAAGGTATTTTACAATAATTTTTATAAGGAACCCTTAGGTGTTGTCAAATTTGCTATATTATTATGGACTTTGTGGCTTGGTCAAGGATTTCAGAGGTACTTCAGTAAGGTATTTTACAAGAATTTAATTTTCTCTTCTAGGTTAATGAAACCGTTTGTTTGGTTTTTCACTTTTATGCGTCTCATTCTCTCTTTCCTTTCTAGGAACTTTTTTTTTTTAAATTCTGCATGCATTTTTGGTGGCAGATATGTCGTGCTTCCAAGGATTGTTCTATTGCCCTGAAGCAGCTTCTTTGTTGCTTCACAATTTCTGTATATATAATATTACTCCTCCAGGGCATGAGGTCTGTAATTTGACTTTATAACTTCTCTCTATTTTCCTTCGACGTACACATGATTTTGTTTGTGGATTTAGTCAAGTGTTTTTACAGTTAGCAGCAGCTCCAATTTCTTCAGATAATCCCCGTGCCTTCTGTTGATGATTTGGCTGATCAGGTGACTTCTTTGGGTAATTTACAGATCTCTGCATCCATGAATTTTTTGAATATTCTGTGTATCTGAATGTTCAAATACAGATAATATGGAAGGAGTCAAGTGCTGAGAACTATTAACCTTAGCTGCTTCTTATTTGCAGGTTTGATTCTGTAATGTGTATGGGAGTCACGGCAGGTTCATACATTCTTACCCTTTTTGCTGTAGGTATTACGCAAGTGTTATTTGTAGTCTTCCTGCTTGGCATTCATTACAAATTATCTTTTGAATATTTTTTGACACCCCAGTATTGATCTCAGACAAGATACAGTAATCGTGTGCTTGGTTTGATACCGGTATCTCCTCTCTGTGGAGCAGCTTCTTGGACAGAATGGCTATATGATAATGTTTTCCTTCAGGCATTTTTTTTTCTACTCGTAAAGTACTTGTTGCAAATTCTGAGAAGTTATAAGGAACCCTCAGGTTTTGTCAAATTTGCTATATTATTATGAACTTTGTGGCTTGTTCAAGGATTACTTGCTTCAGAGGTACTTCAGTAAGGTATTTTACAATAATTTAATTTTCGCTTCTAGGTTAATGAAACCGTTTGTTTGGTTTTTCACTTGCTCCGTTTTGGCCAGCTTTTACAGGAATTGCTAGGAAATGTACTGATCCCAAAGTCTGATATTGTGCAGGCGTGTAAATGTGTTAGTACCTCCATCTTCTACCGCGCTTGTTTTTAGTTTATTGGCTTTTACCAAGTTCTAGACTAAGCTTTCTCTTATATTACATCTACAGTTACTGAAAGAGAAGCAGAGTACAAATGTATTGAGATTTTTCCAAACCATTAATCGGTACGTTTGCATGGTTTCTCTTTGCATCAAATGCATGCATTTTTCACCATGTTCCTTTAGACAAACTCTTCGCATCTTCTGCTTCTAATGGACAGGCGATATGATATCACTGTGAAGTTGAAGCAGCTACGTTGCAAAACATTAATATTTGTTGGAGAGATTTCTCCTTTTCATTCTGAATCACTTCACATGATCTTGAAGATGGTTCACCAATGTGGTGCACTTGTGGAGGTATTTTTATGTTACTTAAACGTGATATTTTTTGGTATGCCATCAAAATTTTGAATAGTATTGCTACATTGTTTTGCATTATTTATTCATTCAAATATTAGTTTTACAATTGAATAAAGTGTCACAATAATTCCCTGGTTATTTTATATGGGGTTCATTTTAGTCCTAAACTCTATAAAAATTTGAGATCAATCTCCACACTCTTTTAATATCTGCTGAAATGATCCCCAAGAGGACTTTCAGTCCCTATTAAAAAAAGTGACTAATTTGACACTTTTTATAAATCTAGGATTAAAATAGTCTGCAAAAAGTAAAGTGACTATTTTGACACCTCTCTTTTAAAAATTCTAGAAAGATTAATCGCAATTAAAGTTTTTTGCTTCTATCAGTATTTCACTCTGTAATCATCCATCTTTCTTATAAATATTGGTTTGCTTCTCACATGTTTTTTTTTTTATTTTTTTTAAATATTAAAAAATAACTAAGTTGATATATTTTCGGCATAACAAATATATTTTATTTCAAATCAAAATTAAAATAAATCAAAATCCCTTCTGCATCTCACCTGAACTTCTGTCGCATGAGACTATGGGTTTGAATCTCAAACCCATCAGGACCAGAATCTCCCTTCAAGCCTGACAATGGAGGTTAAATTATTTTCTAGTGGAAGGCTATGGCATTCTTT
>NW_018235190.1:0-5164 GCF_001263595.1 Phalaenopsis equestris
ACTAGACCTCACTAAAAATGAGGTCAACACTTGGTGACATGTTCACCACTGTCCGTCGAAAAAGGGAACGACCTACCTGGATCGGCGAGGAGCTCTGGGGTCAGTTGACTATAGCTTGGGTCTCTCTTGCTTATGAGAGGAAAGGGCAGACGAACCAGGTGAAACAGGGGACAGAAGAGACCATGAAAGTTGTGCTTTATATTGGAGGTTCACACAAAGCACTACAGGAGACTGGTAAGTTTACTTTAAATATTTAAGAATTCAATATTTATGTAAATATGTGACAATAACCAATCGTATGCGTTACACAAACCAAGGAGTTGAGCAGTACTGAGTTCCAGAGCTCCTTTTAGCCAGATTAGGAAGATAAGTCAAGCAGGTCGATGCAATGAGAGAGAAGCTCCGCCAGTTGCGCAAACAAATGCTTGAATGCCAACAAAGGGTCGAGGACTCTATAGCGTGCATGAAGGAGACTTTAGTTGATAGCCTAGGCAAACAACCAATTACATCCGTAGAGGAGGAAGGGCGGGATGATGATTAGGATTCACTTTCTATGCTTTTCTTTTTCCAGTATTGCTTTGAACATTAAATGTGAATTTTTTTGGTTAAATTTATTGTTTTCATTTGGGACTTTTTATTACATTTTATGAATTTACATGATTGATATCTATTTGGGCTATAATTTGTGTTAATATTGTTTATTTGTGGTTGGTGCGATATGGATTACATTTTGTGTGCAGGTTGTGAAAATATAATTAAGATTTTTTTTTCTATTGAATAGGTTTACGTTTGATTTGCGTCCATTTTACGTGAAATAATCCGACAGTTAAACGACAATTATTTTTCACAGTTTTTTTTTTCAACACTAATCTGAGATTAATCCAAAGCTAGCCTTAATGTTTGATTTTTCAATACTAAATTAGGACGCGCGCATAGCCTCAACATAAATTGACTCTAATTTGACGCAACTAAGACACAAATTAATTACGTCGAATAATTACCACACAAACCAAATGAAACTTACATTACCAACGCCTATTCTACCCATGAAAAAAATTAGATGTAAATTGAATGCAAATAAGACGATAAACCAAAGATATCGTCGGATTAGCGTCTGATTTACGTATGATATGGCTGACGAAAATCTGAACTATTCCTGTAGTGACAATCACAACAGGGTTTTACTAGATTAATTACAACAATAACTTCAAATATTCACAAAGCAATAAAAATAACGGCCAATACAAATAAACACCTCAGAGTTTCTATACCACAAAACAAAAAAAAAGAGAACTACAATAAACAGACCAATCAAGCAAAGTGACAAGAGCAAAATCAATCCTCCTCATCATCAGAATCCTCCTCTATCGGTTGACAAATGTTGTCCTCCGCAAGAGTATCAAGACGCTCAGAGATGGAAGGAATGGAAGCAAAAGGTCGAGGCTACGAAGAGGAAGAGGGACGTGCAGAACTCTCGCCTCGCTCGCACAACGAAGAAGTCCTACTATACACCCCAATGTTCTTCTTAGTGATTTTCTTAATAGGAGGCAATTGCTCCTCCAAGCTTTCACACTCAACTCTCGCCTTCAAGCACAATGCAAAAAATAGTCGATGGATGCCCCAACCCAATGGTAGGCCCACCCTTCAACATATAATTGTCCCCACATCAAGTCTTACCCTTTTTTAATACAATAGTTAAGGATGGCTCGCTCACGGGTCACTTCACTCAGATTGGTTGAGGATAAAAGATTAGCTGATATGAAGCAATGCCAAGCTTTTGACTCGGCAGTCAACACAACAGAAGGGAAATTAATCTTTCTACCCTCTCTCACTTTCCACTCACCCCTCCCATCAATAAAATGTTTATGATTTCTCTAATTCCTAGTCAGTAGACCTGAAATTAGAATAGTAATCATCAAGCTGGTCAAGGACGGTGTACAATTTATTGATATGTTCGGAGGACACATCTACTTCCTTTCCCCTAACATAGACCAAGTCTTTGAAGGATTCCTTCAGATTTGCAAAGAATTGTCGAGCCACAAAATTCAATGCAATACTAGTTTTGAAACAAAAATTCTGCCTATCTCTACCATCAATAACCACCTTTCAACCTTCCCACCAGGTTGGAGGAAACCCCGCTTCGGAACAAACTTCCTAGATACAAGAAATTCGTTGTATCGTTCTTCAGCTTTTAACACAAACAAATTTCTTACAATCATAAGAAGTTTTTGCCTTTCCGTCCTTAGTTTTCGGTGCCATATGAAATGAAAGTATGTAAAACCCAAAAACAACGGAGAAACCAAGGAGTTCAAAGGATCAAAATGAAAACAACTTGGGGGTATTGAGAGTAAGACCCAAAGAAAAATCCTATTCTTCCGGATAAAACTCAAAATCCACGGTAAAAACTAGAAGAAAAGGGCTTAAGGCAGCAATGCTTACCCAAGGATCACCAGATCCATCTCTTCCTCCATGTTTTTCAGACAATAACTAAAGCTTTCAAGATCCTAGAGCTATCGGAAAAAGGAAGAAGGAAAAAAAACACGGAAATCCAACAGAGAAATGAGTAAAAACAATGAAAATGGCTATTTATTCAGATCTGGGCGCTTAGGCGCCCACACCAAATCTAAACAATGAAAATCACTATTTATTCACAAGCCTCTAAAACCAACGATAAAGCTAGGTTAAAGTTCACATACCTCAATCTGGAAGATTATTTCTTGATCCAATAGTTTGAATAACTTCAAGGTGATCCAATCGAGCTCCTCTCCAAACAGCAATTGCACTAATCGAAGGGTCTTCAAACGAATTAAATCAGCACTGGCGAGTCCTTGATCGAATTCTAGTTTAGAGGGGTTAATTCAAAGGGCAGATGATTCATAATGCAATTTTTTTATTCAAGAAAAGTTGTTGATCAATTGATAATGAGAAACGAGCAAAGCACAGTAAGATTTGGCTGTCCTGTTTTTGGCTAAGGCTATGTCTATGGTGGCATGGTGGTTTAAGCTATGGAAATGATGAAAAATGATTGTGTGTGAATTCTAGGGAACTAAGGAGATTTCAGAAACCAGATTAGTAGAGTTTCAGTATGGAATTGAGATTGTTCATAGTTTGGTCTGAAATAATGGGGTATTTATAGGTTTGGCCAAGGAGTTGAACTAGCCCAATGATTGGTCCACTTGATATGCCATGGATTCGTGACTTGGCATGGTCAATTCTTGAAACCAATTGGGAGGTGCCATATAAGAGGGGCAAACTTGGTGGACTTCCACTAGGAGGGCGCCATATGGATTTGGGTTGGGTTAGTTTGCCATGGAAGCTTCAAGAATGGATTAGGCTTGGATTGAGCTCTCTTTGGGCTGTTGGGGAGGTTAAAAATCAGTTAGGATTGTTTCAAATCAACCTAAGATTGTTTCAAATCAACCAATAGGAGAGTGCCATGCGGTGGGAGGTTGGAAGCTTCTTAAACGAAGGCTTTAAAGAGGCTTAAATGTGGTTTAAAATAATTTGGATTAGCCTTCAAATGTGGCTTGGAGGAAAACCTTAAGTGGCTTGAAAGTTTCAGCAAAACATATGACTTGAAATGGAGCCAAAAGTTTAAAAATAATGGCCTATAGATGGCTCCAAAAGTTGCCTCCAAGATAGCTTCAAAAGCGATGAGTTGGCAAGTAGCTTTTAAAACCACAAATGGGTGAGATTAGGTTTGAAAGAAGAGAAAATAGAAAGCCAAAAAATTCGGTGAAATTTGGAAATGTCTACTATGTGGAAGGGTGTGTGTGTGGGTGCATTTTTTGCTCTCTTTTTTTATTTGAAAATTATTATGTTTTGAATTTCAGAAAAATACATGTAGTCTTTTTGGATGCTTTTATCAGTGTTTTATGAATTTTTTGTATTTTTTTAAATTATATTTAAAACTAAAGTGAATTAATGAATTTTTAAATGGTTTGAGAAAATGATGAATTTTATTTTAAAAATTTTCTTTTACAATTTTCATTTTTATTATTATTTATTTTATTAAAATGTATCAATAAAATTAATTATTGAATTATTTTCAAGTTTTTATTGATTTATTCAATTTTTAAAATCTTATTTTCATTGTCTTATTTTTATATTTTAATAATTTTATTTAATTTTGAAATATTTTTGTACGTTTCAATTTTTTTATTTTTTTATCTTCGATTTACTGATTTATTTTGAAAAATTAATTTTAAAAATCTTGAAAATTTTGTTTATGGATTATAAAATTTTCAATCATGTTGATTTTAATTGAATTTTATTTTTATTATTGAAAAAAATTTGAATTTTTGATGATTTTATTATTTCAATTATTTAATTAAGGGATAAGCCTCCTTTTTTAGCTCAAGGTGTACTTCATATCAAATTAGCTCTCCAAAAACTAAAAGAAATTATACAAAAGTAGTGAGAGTGAGGGAGGTGCTCCATAGAAAGACCAACAAGAAAACCTAATGATGCAAATCCAGAGGAAATTATGGAGGATTTGGAAACTCAGACAAATCATGAAGGGCAATAAATCCTATTTTTAAAATTCAAAATTCAAATTAAAGTTTCAAATTATGGAGGAGAAATTGGAAACCGAGACAAATCAGGAAGGACAATAAATCCTAATTAAAGTTTCAAATTCAAAATTCAAATTTTGAATTTTGAATTTGAATTACAATTAAAGGCTCCCGTTTTAGAAGTTAATTAAAGTTTTTCTTTTTAAATAAAATTATGATAGCAATATGAAACGAAAGCAGGCATAGCCTTACAGGTTATTACTTTCTCAGTTGAGATGGGAGGTTTGTAATATGTTTATATTATTTAAATGGAGTAAGAAAAAAAGATGGGGGCATTGACTATTGCTACTACTTCATGAATTCTTTTGAATTTCGTTGGTGAGTTTCCAACATCGCAGAAGGATTATGCTTTGACTCTCTCTTGAGTCCAACGAGATATTGAACTTAAGGAAAGACATCAATTTGGTATCAGAGACGATCAAAGTTCCCTCACTACGCCCTCACTACGAAGTCCCTCACTACGAAGTCGTCATCTCATGTCTGTAACTCGCAATAGTAGCTCATATGCCATGGCGAACAACTCGCACCCAAACGACCAAAAACCAATCAATTATCACACAAATCAACCCCAGCTACAGCACCAAATCCAC
>NW_018235191.1:0-1067 GCF_001263595.1 Phalaenopsis equestris
CCAATCAACTATCTTGGTTTCCAATTAATCAAAGAGAGAACCAAGAAAACTTAATTCAATGGTGTTATTGATCAAATTCAAAAACAGCTGCAATGTTGGACTAATTACTTCCTCTATAATGGAGGTAGCATCACCTTCCTTAAAAGCATCTTAACTTCCATCCCTTCCTATGCTATTCAAATATTTGTCTTGAAGAAAGGAACTCAAATAAGGATAGGCAAAATTTTTAACAAATTTCTGTGGGTTGGACAGAAGAAACAATTCCATTGGTTAGAATGGCAAAAACTGTGTAAGCCTCTACAAGCAGGAGGTTTAGGCTTTAAAAGATTTTCATCAGCTCAGTGTCATCAATCTTTCTAAGCTATGGATAAGGTTTAGAGCACAAGATAGTCTCTGGGCAATGTTTATGAAGGGGAAGTACTGCACGATAGTACATCCTATCCTGGCTAAAAAGAAAGTGGGTGATTCCAGACTGTGGACTAAACTTTTGGAGGTCAGACATAAAGCTGAGGATCTATTTATTTTGGAGCTTGGAGAAGGATAAGTAAATTTCTGGCTTGATACTTTGGTTTGGAATGGGGAGAGACTACATACCTCCAATCCAAACTCAGTGACAAAGGTGAAGGAATTCTGGACTGATAATCAATGGAATTACAATTTGTTGGCTACCATCCTAACTGAAGAGCAAATTTATTGGGTTAAGAAAACTAAAATCAATCCTTTACAGGAAGATAGAATCATTACTAGATAGGCTTCCTCTCAAAAATTGTCTGCTTATAATTTCCAACAATTATATAAATGGCAATCTGCAAGTGGGGGAAATTAATTTGGGGAAAGTGGTTAACACCTTCCATGTCTTTTTTCTGCTGGAGGCTGTGGAAATCCTTACTACCTATTGATGACATTTTGAAGATGAAAGGGCTTAGGGCCTCATGTTGTTATCTGTGCAGTAAAGCTGAAGAAAGTGTGGATCATTTTTTTATTTCCTGTAGTTTCTCCCAAAGAGTACGGTCTGATTTGTTAAAGCAGCTTAACATTGATACTCTGAAAGTCAGCTGACAATATTT
>NW_018235192.1:0-1573 GCF_001263595.1 Phalaenopsis equestris
GCGTGCGCGGGAGACGGGAGGCGGAGACGGGATCGTTATCGGGAGCGGGAGTGGGCGAAATCGCTTTCCATCTTTAATAAGGAGAACTCACCGTAGCATTTAATCAAGAGAAGCGAGAGAGAAAGAGGCAGTACCGTATCTGCAAGAATCACAAGAAAGAAGGGGGAGTTAGCGCAAGAATCATGAGAGAGCCAACCCGTGAGGATCGCGAGAGAGAGAGAGACGATAGGGCAAGACTTGCGAGAGAGAAAGAGGATGTGGGGTAATATGATGGTAGCCTCGTTTCAACATAATGAAGAAACGCGGGCCGCGGGGTTGAAACCGCGACCACATTTCCTCCCGATTAATTCCACGAAGCAGCCTAGCCTCACTTTCCAAATGACATACCAAACATTCCAAAGCCACACCACAATAAATAATCTGCATGAAACGGGGTCTGAGTATATGCCTCCAAGTTTACTTCAATTCTTGAACAAGTTTATTTTTAGGATGATTTACATACATACAACTCAAATCTTGTGTATTTATATCTCTAACACCTAAACTTTAATTTTGACATGTATGCCATCTTACCTATGCATGACAAGATGTATTTCACTTTCTAAGAGTTTACATAGTGGCACTCTTGATGTCTTATGAAAGACTTGAGTAGTATAAATGCAAAAAAGTAAAGTTTAGGTGTTAGGAATTGAGTGATATGCACTTAAATGCCCCCTTTTTTTCTAGCAAACAAAAAATTAATTATATGTTTACATATAGTTGTACTATAGAACATGGGAGTGGGACTCGATATGCGATTGATCCATCACCTTGCCATGGTTGAATCCTCAATAAATGCTAGGACCTCAACCAAATTAATTATTGGCACTTTGTCGCATTTGCAGGCGTTGGGTGGCGCCAATTTATGAACCATAAACCAATTTTTTATGACCCGTGAGATGGTTTGCTTCATTACAATCTCACCTTTCTCCATCCATGTTTGTTTATTTTGCCCTCATAAAGCTAGACTTGTTAGTCCTAAGACTTAAATATTGCCACGTTTTTAGAGCCTCAAATTATGTCTTTGGCCAGCATGATATGGTACTACGCTCAGAGGCTTCTTGATGATTGTTCTTTTTTCTTCCCATATAAGAAGAACTCGAAACAAAGTTAAGGAGAGGAAGTAATTGAAGCACCAAGCGTGCATAAAAGCATATGAAACTTAGTACGAAAAAAAAATTACCATCTCATCATGCTTTCTTTCATCAACAATATTATTAGCTTTAAAAAGAAAGAACTCTCAATCTAGTTTGTTCTTCTTCAAAAGTTGATTGTCCAATGTATACATATCTCTTTCCAATGCTATCCATAATAAGAATGATTAGATTAAATATCTATTTTGTTTTATTTCATAAGGAAATATGTCTATAATTTTTTTTTTTGACGGAGTGGTTGGCTCAAATGATGGTGGGTAAATGATGGTGGTCGATTGATGATGGTAGCGAAACAATGATCAGGATGTGACAGTTGATTGATGGTAATTAGGAGATGATAATAGGGTGACAATGGTCGTAATATTTCTATTTGGCAGCAA
>NW_018235193.1:0-2422 GCF_001263595.1 Phalaenopsis equestris
GAGTTAAGTACCAAT
The DNA here is from genome assembly GCF_001263595.1 of Phalaenopsis equestris. Taxonomy (NCBI): domain Eukaryota; kingdom Viridiplantae; phylum Streptophyta; class Magnoliopsida; order Asparagales; family Orchidaceae; genus Phalaenopsis; species Phalaenopsis equestris. The sequence continues at coordinate 16 of NW_018235193.1, forward strand.
AATTTGATTTGAATCTCTTGCCATAAAGATTCAATTTAGCTTCTTCGGGTTGCATATACGCTTAATTTTTATGTTTCGCACAAGGGCACCGAAACTTGCCCTCTGACAATAAATTGACAGCTGCGATGCAACCTACATGAATTCATCAACACCATTCAATAACTCATCTAAGTTTTCTTCGTCCTAGACATAATATGTTATACATCCAAGCTCTCAAATTATGAATCTCCACCTGCATCATAGATATAGCTTTACAGATCAGTAAAATTATTATGCAAAATAAAAACTATTTTATACTTACAGTTAGAAGTGGATAATACCTGGTCAACCATATTTAAGACACCTCTTTGAAGTGGTGTATTCTTTAAACAATAGACCCGATGCATTCCTCCACTTCAAATAATTATTATGCAAAATAAAAACTATTTTATACTTACAGTAAGAAGTGGATAATACCTGGTCAACCATATGTAAGACACCTCTTTGAAGTGGTGTATTCTTTAAACAATAGACCCGATGCATTCCTCCACTTCAAATAACAAACTTGAATTCTACTAATAACATTCCCATCAATATCATCATCACTTTATGAACAACACCCGATGCACTCCTCTACTTCAGTCAACCAACTTGAGTTCTACTAATAACATTCCCATCTATCTCACCACCACTTCGAAAATTTGACCGGATCGATACATTCCTCCAATCCAACCAACCAACTTCAATTCTACTAATAACATCTATATCTCCATTATTGGGAACAATAGATCCAATCGATACATTCCTCCACTTCAATCGACCAACCAACGTGCATTCTAGTAATAACATCTTGTTCTATATCACCATCAATTCGAACAAGACCCAATGCATATATTGCTTCATTTAAATCAACCAATTTGAATTCTATTAATAAGTAAATACATGCCACTCAATACTTATGTGTATGCGTAGCTAACACCTAAGCTCCAATTTTTATGAAGATTTCATTCATACCATTCAATTCTTATGTATATGCATACCTCACCCATACACTTCAATCATTATGAAGATATTCATACATATCACTAAATTCTTATGTATATACATACCTAACTCTTAAATTTCAATTTTTACATACATACCACATTATCTATCTAGGAGTATTTTCATCATACCACTCAATTCTTATACATATACATACCTGATTAACACCTAAACTTCAATTTTTACACGCACACCATATTACCTATGCACTTGGATAAAACATAAATCACAAAGACTTTCATACATACTTAACTCCTAAACATTACCTATGAAAGACCTATTTCACTTTCAAAAATTAAAATGAAAAAGACTGACACCGATAGAATTATCTTCCAAAGGATGAGAAATACCGGAGTTTCAGTGGTCTCAGTAAGCCACATACCGTCTTTGCCTTCCTAGCTTGCTCTGATGGCGATTGTATCGTGAAGTTTCGTTGATGAAGGCGATGGTTTTGAGCAAAGCTGGGAGAGAGAGGGAGGAGAGCGAGAGCAAAGGGGAGAAGAGAGGCGCGTGTGAGGGTTTCAGGGAAACAGGGAGCCGCAAAGAAGAAAAAAAAGATAGTCGTGCATACTTTGCATTTTCAGTTATTCGCGTCGGATTGCCATCTTTTTTGCGTATGATGTTTTCAACTCAATTAAGTAACGCGGAAGATGTGTTATTTGTGTCAGATTTTTCGCCCTCTTTACGTCCGATGTAGTTCGATGCTTTTAAATAATGTTTTTGCATCGCTTTATTCAATGCAGGACTGTTGCAAACTCTATCGCATGTTCGCTTCAAGTTTCGCCGTTTTCAGAATACTTTCTTGTGTCAAATTGTTGGCCGCAAATTGATGCAAAAGTTTCCGCAAGTAGCAAAATTTAATTTTTACGGCCGCAAATCTAACAGCAAACCCAATGCAATTATCAGACGCTAATTTCAACATCTCCCGTTTTGCAAATCTTTCATATCACATAAAAAATATCACTATTTTAACTCTAAAAAAATGTAAAACACACATTTTCATGCATAAATTAGATGACTAATATGTTAAAATTGAAATTTAGATGTTATCACTGTTATATATCTAAATCTTCCTCAATAATTTTGACTAATAATTTTGACTGTAATATTTAGCATAGTGAGAAAGACTTTGTTGGCTTTCTCTAATTTAGTGAATGAATAAATACATGTCAGATTGTGCATTTCAAGATAAGCAGCTTATCCTGAAACCCGGCCCGCAGATCGACCGCGGTCTTCGACCCACTCCACGACCTGTATTTAATGTAAACATGGAACCACGTTTTTGGATAAACGGATAAAACGTGCGAACCAAACAGTACTGCGGCGTTATTTTTCCTTCAAACTATCTCTAGACTAATAATTAACTAATTTATTGAACAGAAAT
>NW_018235194.1:0-2088 GCF_001263595.1 Phalaenopsis equestris
TTAGATATCGAGCTTAGGTCACTACCAAGCCCTTAGCAATCGTAACGGGGAATTTGGTGAAGATTAAGATTTTAGTTTAAGTGACATGTATTTTCATTTAAAGATCACATTATCATTTATTGTGGGCTTAAGGAAAGTAAACTTTCATCCTTTTAGCTTAAGCCTATCACTTAAGAGACTTTTTATGAGGGAGGGCGGGGGGGGGGGGGGTATTATTATCTATTGATGTTGCGCAATGGTGGGTGAGTTTCTACCTTATAATCCCATTGTATTTCAATCATCCAAACATGTTTATTAAGATCAAAGTCACCCATTTATCACTGGTTAATCCTAAATTTTGATTAAGGCACCAAAGTTTAAAATTACCACTTTGCCCTTGGGGTACTTCACCTCATAACTCACTAGACACAACTCAAATGATTTTGAGGGTTAGAGTGTCATATCCATGAGGTAATTAAAGTATCAGAGGAGAATATGTGAATTTTTAAAATTTAATTTAATTTAAATATATATTTAAATTTAGAAAATAGGATTTTAAAAAGTTAATTTATTTAACTATCCAAAAAAAAATTTATATTTATGGAAAAATTATTAGAGGTTTCCTAAGGTCAGATAAACACTTAGGCAAAACTTCAAGAATTTTGAATCAAATTTCTATTTTTATTATTTAATTTTAGTTCAATTTTCATGATTTATTTAAATAGAAAATAGTGTTTTAATTACAAAAAATATTTTTATACTTTTTTTAGACTCCTCTTAGTTTAGTAAACTCACAGAATTAAATTTTATTTTTTTTGTAATTTTTAATTTATTTAATATAATTATTTTAGTGAGAAAAAATAAAAAATTTATTTTTAAGCCTTTAAAATTTATTTTTAACTTAGAAAAATTAGGAAAAATGTCCTAAAAAATTCTAAGTGATCAAGGGACATTCCCACTCATTTTGAATTATTTTTTAGTATTTTTAGAAATTTTGATTATTTTAATTATTTTTACTTCAAAGTATATTTTAAAAAAGAAATATTTTCATAAAAAGAAATATTTTCACAAAATGAGTTTTATTTTTATAAAATGCCCCTGATCACAAGGAACTTAGAAAAAAAATTTTCATAATTTTTCTAAGCATATTTAATTTAACATAATTATTTTTACACAAAAAGCAAGGTTTCTTTAAGATATTAATTTTAGTGCCAAGACTAAGTCATATAATTTTTATATTTGTACAATAGGTAGACATGATTTTTATAAATAATGTGGAATTAATTTTTTTTTTTATATTTGTGTAATTTACACAAATTAATACTAGGTATAAAAATTCACAAAATGATTCAAAGCATCACAATTATTTTCCTAGATTTCTCTGACCACATGAAACTTACTACAATTGTTCTATAATTTTTCAAGTGGTATTTTTTTTATATATTTAAAATAAGCCAAAATGGTCACCTTAGCTTGAAAATTAGGGTTATAAGCACATAGGTGCCCCTGACCTTGGAAAAATCAAAAGACATGCCTCTATCATGAGGAACAAACCCTCAAAATTTCAATCAATGGTGAAATGTTTTAAACCATATAGAATTAAAATACCACAGAGAGTATTTAATTAATTTAAAATTAAGGAGAAAATAATTTTTATTTGTGGTCCACATTATTCTCCTCTGTTCACTGAGTAAGAGGGTATTTTTCTTTTATTCTTGTGATTTTTCTAGAGAAAGAAATGGATTTTTGAAGTTTAGGCATTTAAAATAATTCAAAAATTCTATTTTTCTACTTATCCACATGCTGCTGACTGGATCCTAGGCAGCTTTGAAAGAACACGCGGTGCTACGCCATTTGACATCGCCATCCCCCTCAGCTGCCACGCCTACCACGCTTTATGCACTGTGGATATGTCCATCTTGATCTCCGCCGTCCATTGGGTACACGTGTGATCAGACGGCTCTCCGTTATCGTCCCCAAGTGACCTAACCAGTGATCTGTTCACACTAAAGCCTTAAGATCTTCGCCTATACTCAACCAAATCGCAAGGTTTTTGTTCCTAAACCTTCATCTGCTTAAGACAAACACATCTATATGGTTTATACGGTA
>NW_018235195.1:0-4644 GCF_001263595.1 Phalaenopsis equestris
CTCAGTTTACATTGAAAACTTGTCAACAATGATTCTGAGGAGATTTAACATTCCAGAAGAAAGTGAGTATGAGATCAGAAGACCCACTTATCCGACCGGATGCAGTTGCTCGAGTTATAGCAAGCAAGGCCAAAATCGACAGAGTCATGAAAGATGACAGAAGTACCCGAAGCCTAGTTGTTCAATCAGAAACGAGATAAAGATACAAAAAAGTAAGTCGACAAGAAAAAAGTCAACTTGAGGGAAGATCAAGTCCTTCGGCATCTCAAATCATATCGTGTCCAAAAGTTCCCCCCAACAATTACTTAGTGTTGACAATCATACTATCTCGGTGGACCGAACAAGTCCTACTGAATTGAAGCCAATCGAGATCAGTCAATCAAAAAAGCCAACTAAGAACTGATCCTATCAAGCTAGTCATACAAACTCAGACAAAAGGGTCAAAGAACAGTGGAGCGATACACACATACTTGTAAAATAATACCTAGAATATTATGTACAGAACCCATTAAAGCATTGACAAAGATATAACATCACCATAATGCCTTATCTCACTAAAAAATAAGGAAATCATCTCATGTACTAATGGGGGAGATACACCCGATTTTAGAAAAAAAAAATCAGAAAAAGTCAATACTATTAATAAAATTTAATGTTCACTATTCAATCTTCTGATTCTCTCTCTCTCTCTCTCTCTCTCTCTCTCTCCACGCTATATTGATATATTGATTGGGGTGTGATCAGCGACAAATCAGGATTCAACACTCAATATTTTGAAAATATAGATTTACAGGAGAGTTCCAGCGAACAAAACATCCAACAAGCAACCAAGCTAACTAAGGTTTCCAGACAAATACTAAACTACTGAATTTCATAATATCCAAACCAAGATCAAACATAACAGAACATAAAAATAACGAAATCATAAAACAGAACCAAGAAGAACTAAAGCGTACCACAACACCGTAATCGGTCCTCCGTCTCTTCCCATTGAGCAGCACCCTTCCCGACAACACAACATTTCTCCCCAATCTCCCTGCAACCAAAATCAAAACATCCTATCAATTCTCCCTCCCTAGGTCACCAAACTGCATGCGATCGACAGCAAAGAAGCAGCACCTGCTAAGGAATCGAGAAGAGTGGATTTGCCGGAGCCAGATGGACCCATGATGGCCAACAAGCGGCCTGGCAAGGCATAGCCGCTGAGCCCTTGGAGCAGCTTCCTCGCCGACTGCCGGCCGCCGGGATTAGCCACCACCGCCGTCAAGTCTTCCCACACCAAGATCGCACCGGGGTGCTCTGGCGCTTCCTTCTTTCCAGCCATTTCGCCCTCTTCGAGTTCGCCGATCGATCGGTGAGGGATAGTTGTAGATATATGGGCAGTTGGAGGATGGTCTTGGTCCACTGCATTAATGGCGGGAAACCCACCACAGTGTGGAAGCGAAGCCTTTTTACAGTGATTTTTACCGGGAGAATGAGAGTGGTCAGTCGAGCGATGGAGCGCCCACGCGTCAGGGGTTGTCTGGGTGTCTGCATACGATTAGTACAATTCTTGAGTTTTCGCCTTTTAACCATTCAAATTTTTAAATATAACAAATTTATCCTCCTAACTAAAATTTTACCAATTAACTAGTGATGTAAATGGCCGAAGCTGTCTGGCTCAAGCTAGGCTTAATAAGTGGCTCGTGAGCTCAACTCCATGAACTTATAATTCGAGCTCAAGTTAGTCCCAGCTCGACTTTTTAGCTTTCGTTAAAAAAATTTTTTTGACATAAAACACTCAAAATCTATTAAATTTGAAGATTTTTCTTTAAAATATTTAAAATTTTTTAAAATATTATTTTATATTTTAGATTTAGTGATTGATTATTATTTCTTTTCTAATGGCTTACTATATTTATTATTTTAGTATAAAACTAATTTCAATTAATATTATATTTTCTCTTTTATGATAAACAAGCCGGCTCGAACTCGTAGAATTAAACTCAAGCTCGAGCTCGATAAAATTAATCAAGCTCTAACTCAAACTGAGAGGGCTCAAGTTCAGCATGACTCAGTTACACTGTAGAGAATTTCCATCACCCAATAGCTGCTCATAACTATATAACGATCGACTACTCTTGTTTGAATATGAAATAAAGTTTTGCATGGTTAAAATATAAAAGTTAAGTTTAGGTTGTTGCTAAAATTTTAGGTGATTGGTATGTAAACCTCCCACAATTTTTTAAATTTTTAGTTGTATGTCAAAAAAATATAGCGCATGTAGATTCAGATGAGATTCGATGGCAGTGGAGATCAGCCAACCGTTACACAGCTAGCCGACCGATCGTTCACCACACAACCATCTGACTGCCCGACCACAGACAATCAATCGACCAACCGGCAAAGCCCAGCTGACCACTCACAACCCGCCGACAACCCATAGTCAGCCATCCACCCACGCCACCCATCATCTGTCGACCGCACACATGCTGATGGACAGTCTACTGAAGGCCCACTCCTGAAGGCCAACTCCGCCTAACCGATGAGCTCTCGAACCACAGGCTTTGATGAAAAAAGAAAGCAAGAATGTCATGTACCACCCCTTTTAAGTATTGATAACGTTATAATTTGATCATCCGTCTTTCTATTTTTTTGATATTTTAAGTATTCTTCCCTCTTATCTTTTACATTTATACTCCTCATGTGTTTTATATGGAACCAAATATATCTCTACCTAAATAGATAAAGTGGCTTATATAGAAATAGAGAGGTTTATGTGTTAAATATGTAAATACATAGGAACTGAGGGGTATGTATGTAAATTTTCCAAAATAATAACAAAATTATTGAATTTATGTAAATTTGAGTTTTACATGAGCTTTAATTACTTGTTCATGCATTGCATTAATTTCAAAACAAATATTTAAAATTATTGTTTGTAAAAAATATATTTTTTTTTAATTGTAATGATTTTCAAGCTAAAATTGCTTGTAAAAATTTAAAATTTACAGTTTTTTTTATAATTATTATATTTTAAAAGATTTGATTGTGAAAGTTTATTCTTATTAAATTATTTCATAAATACTATAAAAGTAGTAGTAGTAGTCGTCGTCGTCAAACGGGACTATATTTATTGCCCATAAACATACCAAAAATCAAATTTTGTTTGAAACATACAAAATATTTTTTAAATTTTTATGTCCATTTACTGCCTTTTAATCAAATACTCAAAAATAAAATTATGAAATTAAATGAAATTATTATTTTTTATTTATCCATTTATATTTTATAAGACTCTTTCGAAAGTTGATATTGTCTAGAGAACCTGCTGAACAAAGCCACTCGTTGCTGGGCCTTCTCCTGTCAACTGTCAACCCTTTAAGTCGATCGGTCGACGCTCTCAAGTTAACCATTTGCAATCGGCTCTCTCCATAGCTTTTTAACATATGATATATCACATCTCTTATAATCATCAATAGTTTTAGAGACTTATTTCTTACAAACTAGGACATCAATTAATTTAATTTACTTTATTTTTGGGGCATTTACATACATACCACCCTATCCCTCTATATTTTTATATCTAACACTTAAATTTTTATTTTCTTTTACATTCATACCACCCGAATCTTTTAACAAATATCACCATATTAACTTCTATAAGCTAAAATACACATTTATATTTATAGATAAAGTGATATTTATAAAAAAATTGAAGTCTAGGTGCTACATATGTAAATACATAAGAATTGAGGGTTGTGTATGTAAATATTATTTTATTTTAGTGTCCTGGTTTGTGAAGTAAATTTACAAGGAAATAAAAAATAGGTGCATTTAATAGCCAAATGAATGAAAGTAGATAGCCGTTGAGGGCATATATGCAATTAATAAATTAGTTCAGCCGGTTAGGTCCGGCGTTGATGGTTCGGACCACGCTGTTTTTTAGGCAGTGTAAAGATCTCATCCAAACTCTTAATATTTAATTTCGAAGCAAAGGTTAAGTCTTAATCATAAGTTTATGATTTGTACATAAGAAAATATTATAGCCTTGATTCTGAGAAGATTTAACGTTATGAGAAGTACGACAAAGGAGAGTTCACTGACATAAGACCGAGACACACTAATGCAGCCATCGGAGCTAAAGCTAACAATTTCAAAGCCAAAAAGTCACGAATATGATGGAATGATTGAATCTGAGTAGTTCAGTTAGGAAGGAGAAAAAGATACATCCAAGCCAAAGCAACAAGAAGAAATCGACTCAAGGGAAGACTTGGCCCCTCAGCATCTCAGGAGAGGAGATGTCCATAAATTCCCTCATCTATTATCAAGGGTCGAAGGCTAGACCACTTCAACCGACAGAGCCAGAGAACAACTGAGCGATAGACTCATACCTGTAAAATATCAAGAATACTCTGCGCAACCCATGTTAAAACAAGTGCAAAATATATAATGCACTATTTCTCATATAAATTTAAATATCACTGTATATACATTGGATAACCAAATTAGCCAAAAATGACATGAAATATTCATTATTGTTCACTCTCATTTTTCTCTTTTTTCTTGTTATATTCATTGGGGTGTGATTCACAAATAAATCATGATTCAACACATTATTATAAATGTGAATATCAAATTTTAGATGTTAAGTTTGTAAATGCA
>NW_018235196.1:0-899 GCF_001263595.1 Phalaenopsis equestris
TTTTTAACTTGGGCTTGCAGTGTTTTAAAGGTGTTAAATTTTAATTATGTTTACTTTTCTAATACTCATTTAATCAGATTTTGTTTAGCTTAGGTCACTACTAAGCTCTTTAACCTTTTGATAGTAGCTTAGGTCACTACTAAGCTCTTTAACCTTTTGATAGATGGCTCAGTTATATTTTGAAAGAGATTAAATTTTTAGGTGATGATGATTCAATATCAAAATTTTTAAAAGTCATTTGAATCATTAAATAGTGGTATAAAATTGGTAAGTTATAACACCCAAGACCGTGCCCCTAAGTCTAGGATCGTGCCAAAGTTTGATAATATAAGGAAATTACAAATTTATCCTTTGATTAATAAAAGTGAGATTGGATTTTACCAATTAATCCCCTATGTTTCAATCATCTAAATATATTAATCAAGATCAATGGTTGCCCATTTCCCTTTCTTGAATTAAGCCTAAATGTTAATTAATGCCAAATTTCCAAAACTACACTTTTGCCCCTAAGGCTCTATCACTTCATAATTTGTCAAATTTAGATCAAACTTTGGAATTTTTAACCCACCTCACTCATGTGTCAATTAAGACACCAGATGAGAGAATGTGATTTTTCAAAATTTAATTTAATTTACATATTTATTTTTATGCAAAAATAGGATCTTTCAAAGAAAAATCCATAACTTGACTAAGGCAAATTCTAATCCCTTAAAATTTTTACTGGAGGTAGAATTAGACTAGAGAACTATTAAGACCAAATTTCACAATTTATTGAGTTATACTTGAATTATTAGAATTATTTAAATCTCTGAAGCATTTAAAAATCTCCGAAGCATTTAATAACTATAAAATATTTTAAATTTAGAAAATTAAGTTTCACATTTTTATTAAATCTCTCT
>NW_018235197.1:0-763 GCF_001263595.1 Phalaenopsis equestris
TAACCATCAAATTGCTACTGCTTATCATCCTTAGAAAAGTGATTTGGTTGAATTATCCATTCGTGAATTTAAAAGAATATTGGAAAAATCTGTGAATCTGACCAAAATGGATTGGTCAGTCAAACTTGAGTATGCTTTGTGGGCTTATAGGATTGCATACAGAACTCCTATAGAAATGTCCCCATACAGGCTAATATTTCAGAAAGCTTGGAATTTATCAGATGATCCTGAGCATAAAGCATATTGGGCTATTAACAAATTTAATAAAAACTTAAAGAATGCTGGTGAGAAAATACTATTGCAATTAAATGAGCTTAAAGAGATAAGGAAAAAATCTTATGAATGTGTTAAGATTTACAAAGAAGAGATGAAGATGTGGCATGATCAGAGGATTCCTACTAAGAAATTTGAGCCAGGGTAGCAATTTTTGCTTTATAATGCAAGGTTAAGATTATTTCCAGGCAAACCTAAATTTAGATGGATTGGCCCATTTGTTCTGATGAAAGTTTATCCCTATGGAGTTGTGGATATCAAAGATCCTAAAACTGATAAAACATTCACAGTGAATGGTCACAAACTGAAACCCTACTTTCTAAGTGACCAACTTAAATTGAATGATCTTAAGCTATTGGGTTAACCAGAATAAGCAATGTAGAAGTCGGCCTGACGACATTAAACCAAGCGCTTTATGGGAGGCAACCCATAGTTATCCGTGTGTTCCTATTTTGAAAGTTATGTTATTGTGTTTAATTTAGAAAATTTT
>NW_018235198.1:0-452 GCF_001263595.1 Phalaenopsis equestris
TTTTCTGGCTGTATCTATGTAATCGGACATCATTTATGGCCAATAATATCCAAGTCTTTTAATATTCATCTTCATTTTCGGCCCTGACTAATGAGCGCCACACAGTCTCGCATGTACTTCTTTGATAATATTTTGTGCTTCGGCTTTGTTCAAACATTGTAGCCACATCTGGTCGAATGATCTTCTGTAGAGAACATTTCCTACCAGGGTAATTTCCTACCAGGGCGTAAGACATAGCCCTTCTTTTGATATGATGCGCTTCAGACTTCTCTTCTGAGATTTTCATTCCCAATCCGGTGATTAAAGCTTCATACTCGGCTTCAATGTTGCTGCACAGCTCTGTCAGGTGGTATGAGAACCTCAACATACCCTTATCTGGTGTGATAAAGATCAAACCAATCTCTGCTTTGCCTGGTATAACTGTGTCTGATCCTTTATCTTTTCTGGCTGAC
>NW_018235198.1:471-982 GCF_001263595.1 Phalaenopsis equestris
CCAGCGTTGCACACTGAAAAATTCCATTTGTAGTATTTGCTCGTCTGGTAACTCGTCATTGAGAGAGGACCCAGCTGATAGTGGGTGTGCAGCGAGAAAGTCTGCTAGTATCTGTCCCCTGATAGCATAGAGGGGAACAAAAGTTATATCAAATTGTAATAAGATCATTGACCATCTTGCTAAACGTCCACAGAGTGTTGGTCTGGTCATCAAATATTGCAACAGATTAACTTTTGAGATTATGGTAATTTTATGAGAAAGCATCTAATGTCTAAGATTTTGAGCGGCAAAAATCAATGTTAGACAATGCCTCTCAATAGGTGGATACCTTATCTCCGTCATTATTAGGCGATGACTCAAGTAGTAGAGTGCATTTTCTTTACCCTCATCATTGACTTGGGCTAACTCGAAGAGAGCCGTCTAAGTCCACGGTATAAAGAATCAAAGGTTTCCTTGGGATAGGTAATGCCAAGATAGGAGGTTTCATTAAATATTTTTTAACGTCCTCAAA
>NW_018235199.1:0-548 GCF_001263595.1 Phalaenopsis equestris
TAGTTTGTCTTTTGGCATTTGCTTAGGTAAATGTCTCTGCTGAATTAATTTTTTCACATAAGGCGAGAAATAACCAAAAGGTAATTCCATTAATTCATTAGGATCATCTAAATTTACATGATTTTTAGAGTTTACAGAAGTAGAAGCACAGTAAAACTTGATCGAGCACAGTAAAACTTGAGGGACTTCCTTAACCTCTAAACTCTCAACCTTTTTAAAAAGGTCTCTAAACTCAATCTCTAAACTCTCAACCTTTTGAGGAAGGATCGGAGTGAGGTTTAAGGTGTTCACATAGTAGTTTATCCAATCGTACATCATCTCGTATTCACTTTTCTCATCATATTCTAAAGAGATCTTGTATTGAGGTTTCTTCTGTTTTGTCATCATTATTTCATCTTTGGAACTGTCTTCATCACCGATGTTGATGATCAGCTTAGTTCTTTCAACAGTTGTATCGGTTCTTCTTCGTCCACGTCCCCGGCCTCGATCTCGAGTGCGTGAACTAAAAGAACCTTTATCATTATGTTGTAAGGAGGTAGTTGAATAGT
>NW_018235199.1:759-1155 GCF_001263595.1 Phalaenopsis equestris
GTTCTCATGAATCCAAGGTCCAAGGTCGACCAAGTAGAGCGTTGAAAGAGGTCTCGGCGTCGATGATATGAAATTTAACGGTTGTTGCTAGTTCTCCAACCTTCATAAGTAATGTAATTGATCCAGGGGCTCTTTCTCCCTTTTCGTTGAATCCTCTCAACATCATCTTATAGGGGATGATCTCCTGAATATCGAAGTCTAAATATGCTAATGTCCGTAGACTCATCAAATTAAGAGATGCTCCAGGATCCACTAAAACTCTGGATAGCACAAATTTGCCTATAGAGACGGAGCTATAGAGTGGTCTGTTGTGATCGGCTGTACCGAGTAGTAAATCTTCATCTGTGAAAGTTACTCTAGTTTGTTCTTTCAACAAGCAAACTTCATCTGAGGATG
>NW_018235200.1:0-485 GCF_001263595.1 Phalaenopsis equestris
AGCAGATAGAGAAGAGGAGAAAAAGGGACGTAGGGAGGGGAGCCTTTGAGGGTTGTAATGAGGTGTAGATTGAAAATAAATAGAGAGTGGGAGAGAGGGCGAGAAAGAGAGAGATAGGGAGAGAGAGACAAAGTGAATGACAGAGAGTTAAGAGAGAAAGAAGATAGAGTGAGAGAGATGATAAGATAGAGATAGAGCAAGTAAGAGGTAAAAGAGAGGGTGAGAGAGTGAGATAAGGAGATAAAGGAATTGAAGGTGGGAGGGAGAGTGGGATAGAGAGAGTGGGATTGTGGGAGGGAGGGAGGGAGAGTGAGAATAAAGAAATAAAAGAATTGAAGGAGAGAAGGAGAGTGAAGCAAGTTAGAGTGAGAGGGAGATGATTAATAAAGACAGAAGTAACAGAGAGAGAAAGAGATGAAGGAGAGAGAAGAGAAAGAGAGTGAAGGAGAAAGAATGAGAAAGAGATAGAATGAACAAGCAAGTGA
>NW_018235201.1:0-285 GCF_001263595.1 Phalaenopsis equestris
TTTTATAGAACAATATGTATATATATAAATTACATATGCTTAAAAAGGTATTATTATAAAAAAACATATAATATAAATATTCTAAAAAATGTACTAACTAAAAGTTCTTTATATGATATTTTTATTAAAAATATGCAAGCTGAATTTTCTTCTAAAATGATATTTTTATAAAAGCCTACCTGAACTAAAAAATACTCCAATAGTGATCACCTTTAGGTTGAGCAAGCTCAAGAGAACCTCTTTAAGACTTTAAGGGAGATTTCCAAAATTAGATCTAACAAAAAA
>NW_018235202.1:0-936 GCF_001263595.1 Phalaenopsis equestris
TCATTAATTAATATTTGATTAATTATTTAGTAGATAATTAATAATTTTTTATATTTTATAAAACAGATAAAATTTAATTTATAAATTACTTTTAATTAATTAATTAATAGTTACATATAAATTTATTATTAATTATTAATCAATTAAATTAACTTGAAAAATAATTAAACCCACAAAACCATCTTCCACTCCCACTCCATCTATCCCACCCTAAACCATTGTCAACGACCTTCACCTCTGTACAGGTTTCACCTAAAACCATTCCTTTATACGGTCCGCTGTTACAGCTAGCGGGAAGGCAACGACGGGATCCAACGCACGAAGACCTCAAAAACTTTTATCTTTCTCTTCCTTCCCTTCCGCTCATACCAGAAACCGTTGAGGAAGGTAAACCTCGTCTTTCTCCCACTTCCTCCCCTCGTTTTCTCGCGCTTTAGCTTCTCTGAATCTTGTAAATCCTTCTTCCAAGTGGATTTACTAAATCCTATGTTGGCATCAATTTTTGATGTCGTAAATGTGGGATGTCTGCTCAAGCGCTATGAAACATTGCTTCATACATGCGTTGAGTCTCATAGCGCAAGACATCTATTTCAGACCTTTCAGCGTGTGTTGAGGGGCACATTGCTGAGATTGTTCTGTTAGGCTTCAATCATCACTCGGGCAAAGTTTGGTCGACATGTTTATAAGTTGGATAGCTTCGATCGGGCCAAAATATCTTATTCGTCGCGTCACGCACAAGAACTGGCTTAAATCGGCTCAATAGTCGATAAAGTAGTCTATATGACGAAATAGATTGTGTGAGCGCATCGATTTTACAAAGGAAGGACACCCATTTAACTAAGGTGTCACATGCATGCCAACAATGTGTGAATCAGTGCTTATTTTAATAATTATAATAATTATTATTATTATATATGAACAAATCCTAGTTAAACC
>NW_018235203.1:0-1572 GCF_001263595.1 Phalaenopsis equestris
ACATGAGTTGTTCGCGAACAACGAGCTATTTTGACGGCCCTAGTACCAACTCCTCAATAATAATAATAATAATAGTAGGGACAACTAAGTGTTACTTTTGACATTTATACCACCCAAAATAATAATAGGGACCGTTATATAAGAACTAAGTGTTACTTTTGACATTTATACCACCCAAATCTTTCATATTTACATAAAAAATATCACCATTTGTAATTTCTTAAAAGTGAAGTACACTTTTTATGACTACGAAAGGTGGCATGTATGTAAATATTGAAGTTTAGGTGTTAGATATGTAATTACATAGGAGTTCAGTGGTATGTATGTAAATATATAATAATAATAATAAATCATTATAAAAATGGGTAGTAACTTGACTCAAAAGATGGCAAAAAATGGATAACGAAAGAAATAAGATCTGAGTGAAATCAAAATTTTGCATAAATAAGATAAAACTTTATAAAAAAATTTAAAATAGACAATTTATGTAATTTATCTAACTTTAAGTTAATTTAAGGATAAATTTTATATTATACATTATTATATAAAATATTTATTAAGTTTTAAGAGGATTATGTTCGAAATCTTGAGATATGGTATTAATGTTCCAAACTTCTAAATCATATATCCCAAACTTTTATTGGAATTCATTTTTATGATAGGCACAGAGCATCGTATTTGCTCCCTAAGATGTCTCTAATAACACTATATAGATGAATAAAATCTGGAAAAAGATATAATTACGTCGAATTATTTTCTTGATGTCATTCAAGAAACTTATACATGCCCATCAGGCTCTAGCTCAAATGTGTGGCTTGTGTTGTCCGACACATCTCGATCTGTAGAAGTAGTAGAGCATGACACGTGAGTAAAAGGACTTGTCGCAGTAGTAGAAGAGAGTGATGATATGATGGGAGGAGGGGGGTTTAAGACAGGGTATGTGGAGAGGGTGTGACATCGAGGTGAAGACTTGTAGGAAGAGAGCGAAATAAATGACGGATGACAGAGACCGGCAGAGAAGTATTTGTCTCTGTAATATTGTTGCCTCATTGTCTAATGAGGGTCTTCTTTTGATCATGACTATGATGTTGTCCCCCACGTGAAGGGAGATCATTGCCGCTTCCAAAAATTAGAGTGGGATGTGTATCATTAGGCTTAGGAAGCTCAACTTTGCCTCATCATTGGGAAGGAACTCTAGTTATACATTATCTTCTCACAAGAACTCCTTTGTCAACATCATCATCAAGAAAATTATATGTTCACTAATAGGGTTGTAAATGAACCAATACACTTGATGAATAACTTGAACTCGACTCGATTAATACTTGAGCATGTTTTTCAAATTAGTAAATAAACTAGTCTGAATATTTTTTTAAAACTTGGAGCTTAAATAAACAAAATTTGAACATAGTCCAACTCACTTGTTAATATTCATAAAAATACTCATTTGTTGTTCAACAAGTAACTTTTTAAATGTTCAATACTTTTATGATATATTATTTAAAAAAAAATTGATTATTTAGAACTTATTTAATAGTTTATTTAATATTTGCATATTATAATTTAAAATCA
>NW_018235204.1:0-1011 GCF_001263595.1 Phalaenopsis equestris
GGCTCCGAAACTCCATGCGGCGTGCTCTTATTTGACGCAACCGTCCACGCCATCATCCATGTGTCCTACTGTTTACGTAAACAAGCATTGTCCGACTTCATCTTGGCGGTCCATTCGATACACGCGCGATCGAACGGCGCGTGGTCATCGTCCCCGATAGCTTAGGCCGAGAACTGTCCAACTTTCAGGCTTGAGATCTCTCTCATTTCTTAACCAAATTAAATAATTTTTTTTTTTAGAATGCTCGTCTAAGTGAGACAAACACATCCATACGATTAATGTATCATGAAATTAAGCCTAAGCAAATGGAGAATTAAAATAGGCTCGGGAGGAGGAGAAGTTTTATACCTTTGCTCTGAGAATGGAAGCTTCAATCAGAGGTGCTCGACACATTCTTCGGGGCCCAAGGAGGCTAAGATTTAAGCCTCTTGTTGTGGTGTAAGGACTAAGTGTGATTTTGATCAAGACCGATTTTAGGTGCTGATTGAAGTCTATACCAAGGGCTCTGTGGAAGGGGAAATTGATGGGGATTCTTCCTCTTTCACAATTGTGATGGTGTGGGTGAAGTTAATTTAGGTTTGCTGGACTGTGGTGATATATTGGGCTCTGTCCTGGTTTTCGGCAAGGTTTCCAGCTCAAAATTGAACTCCGGTAAGGGGATTCAAGGCAATGTGGTGGTTGGGTTGCACTGAGGAGGTCTCAAAGAGGCTCTGTGTGTAATTTTAGGGACTCTCTCCAGGGTATTTTTAGCACTTATTTTAATGGTCGTGCAGGTGGCCTTTTATAAAAATGGGGTTATGGTGGCTGTCATGGCCAATTAAGAGGTGTAATGTGGTGCTTAAGTGGAGGGCAGAGGAGCTCCACAACTCAATTTGGCTGAGCTGGCCTCTAGGCTTGATTTGGGTGAAGTCCCATGGGGGTGGCTCTCAGTTTTGAGATTTTCCGGCCACTAGGTTGGCCGAATGGCCAGGGTGATGTGGCTAGGTGCTCAATGCATCCAAAGGAATCCAT
>NW_018235205.1:0-936 GCF_001263595.1 Phalaenopsis equestris
TTTTGTACAAAATATAATTTTATTAAATTAAATATGATAAGAAAAATTATAAAATGTGGTTTTCTGAATTCCTTGTGATTAGGATCATTTAGGAAAAATAAAATTTATATTAAAGTAAATACTTTATTTTTTAGCCTATTTTTGAATTAAAAATAATTAAAAATTGCAAAAATAAAAATGATCAAAAATGTTCCTAATTGCTTCCTGATCATGTGGGAATCATTAGAATATTTTTTCTAAGTTTTCTAAGTTAATTATAATTTTCTAAAGGCTAAAAATGTAATTTCTCTAATTTTCCATTAAAATAATTATAGTAAATAAATTAAAAATTACAAAAATAAAATATTTGTCTCTTTGAGTTCTATAAACTTAGAGAGAATAAAAAAAATAATAATAATTCATTTTTGTAATTAAAACATATTTTCCACTTAATTAAATCACTAAAACTAATAAATAATTTTAATAATTAAAAATATAACTTGAATAATCATGAAATTTTGTCCAAGTGGTCCTCTAACCTAGGTGAACCTGCACCTCCAATAATTTTCTCAGGACTAAATAATTTACTTTCATTAGTTAAACAAATTAATATTTAAAATCATATTTTTGAGTTAGAATAATTATTTGAATTAAATAAAATTTTGAAAAATCACATTTTTCTCTTTTGATATTTTAATTGACTCATGAGTGGGGTACGATAAGAACTTTAAAGTCATTTGAGTTATATTTGATGAGTTATGAAGTGAAAAACCCTAGAGGTGGAATGGTAATTTTGGATTTTGATTTCTTAATTAAAATTTATGATTAACAAAGGGGTAAATGGGTAATTTTGATCATAATGAACTCTTTTGAATGTTTGAAACATAATGAGTTAAAAGGTAGAAACAAATTTGCCACTTTCTCATGATAAGGGTAAAACTATAATTTCATAAATTA
>NW_018235206.1:0-808 GCF_001263595.1 Phalaenopsis equestris
TAGATTTTTAGAATTGTGTGCTACATTTAAATATGTTGGTATATCAAATAATTCCGTTAGACTTATACTTTTCCTTTTTCACTAAGGGATAAGATAAGATGTGGTTAAATTCGTTAGCTCCTAGATCTATTAAGACATAGGGAGATTTAGCTCAAAAAATTTTGGTCGAGTATTTTCCACCTTCAAAAACTGTGAAGTTTAGAAATGATGATACTTCTTTTACTAAGTAAGAAGGAGAATCTATATATGAAGCTTGGGAAAGGTTTAAGGAGCTCCTTAGAAAGCATCCACATCATGTTTTGTCAGAATGGTTAATCATTCAAACTTTTTATAATGGGTTAGTAAGATCCCTTAAATCTATTGTAGATGCTACTATTAGAGGTCCATGAACGTCTAAACCCTTTGATGAAGCTTATCCTTTAATTGAAGAAATGACTACAAATAATTTTCAGTGGTCTTTTTATTGGGTAAATCTTAAGAAAGTGGCCAATATTCATGATAACGATGTTATTTCAATGATTCCATATCAAGTTGTTGCATTATCTAAGAAGAAAGACCAAATTGGAATGATATTTTCTCCAAAACTACAAATGGTTGAAGAAAATTTATTAGGAAAAATGATTGATTCTCATACTTCATTGAAAATTATAAATGCTATCAACAGGCCCAATAACTCATATTCAAATTATTCAACTCAGGTTGGGAAAACCATCCTAACTTTAATTGGAACAACAATCATAGTAGTGGAAGTTAACAATGGGGTATTGCTCAAGTGTCGGCGCTATTTTTGTGGGTTTGGTTTGGGGGA
>NW_018235207.1:0-1163 GCF_001263595.1 Phalaenopsis equestris
ACTAAATCTCGTGAATGGGTGATTTTATGGGATTTACGGGAGAAAATTGGATGTAAGCAAAACTTTCCAAACAGCTTCAAATATCTGATAGTTTTCTGAAGTAAATATGATTTTACAGAATTTAACTTAAAATTTATTCTTTACCACACAGCCTCTTAAGGTGGTATGAGTCATGCTGGTAAGGTACTTTTGCAAGTGATATTAAATGATTGAATAGGTGGGAATGGTAGGCTTATTGTACAGCTATCAAGATATGGTTCAGTAAAGAACTTCTGCAGACTGAACTGTCATCCTCTTGGATTCTTCATCATATATTTTTTATCTTTTTAAAATATTTATAATGATTCTGCACTAAATATAAAATTTAGAGACAGAGAGAGAGCTGGCAAGGCAACAATGAACAATGGTTGTTTTTTTGGAAAGTTTACTTGCAGACCACACAATTCTTATGCATTTACATATCTGTCATCTAAAGTTTGGTAATTACATTTATATCGCTTTTAAGGTTACAAATCTATGCATAAAAATGCGTATTTCACTTTTAAAGATTTGACCAGTGCATGTACATATGAAAGTTTTGGTTTTAGATATGTAAATAAATAAAGATTGTATGGTATGCTTGTAAATGCCACCTTACTTTTTTATTAAGGTGGTTGAGAAATGAATAGTTGTACAAACACATTAAGTAGGCTCATAATAGAGTTGTAAAATATCGTTTTTTTTGTGTTTTAAATATTTAATATGGCAATAATATTTGTAGTTTAGTAGTAGTTGGTCGGTAGCTTTCCAAAGTCTTTGCATGAAAGCATGGTTGCTGGCACTGCTCTTTTAATAGACATAATCATAATTTAATATAGCTATTTGTACCTCATATTCATTGATTTTGAAGTGAATAACTATATAAATAAGATTTAGTAAATAACTATTTGTAAATTATACCATTATTGTTTTTTTCTTAACATCACATTGAAAATATAACGTCACATTAAAAAATGATGTTGAAAAGCTACCGGTTACCGTCAGTAATATAAATGACGGTTGTAGGCCGTTGGATCTTATTGATAAAGTATCTGTTGTTTATCCATTCGTTGACTATCGGTAACACACCAATAGTCAGAGGTCGTAAAAAAATTAGAGCATGAAAAAAAAATTGTCAGTTTGCA
>NW_018235208.1:0-1444 GCF_001263595.1 Phalaenopsis equestris
GTTGCTGAATAAAAAGACGTTGTTCAAAAAACTCTGATGGATATTATAATTTTTTCTTAAGAAAAATTAGAGTGTAACTTTTTAACAGCCACCGCAGGTAATTAGATATGATGGAGAAATGTAGTTTTTAGCTACAACTTTATGAGAACGCAAATAAAAAATAATTTTACCAAATAGAAAAAAATTTATGGTGCAGCTCTACAACGTCGCCCCACACGCACCCTATATTGAATGAACATAATTTTGATTGGGGCGAGATGTGCATGATCCAATGGAGAGCAATTGACTTGTCACAAAAGCATGTGTGCTAAAACCAATTGAGAAATGGTGAGCTAGTTCATGTCAAACCTAATGTGTGCTAGATTTGGTCAAGTGGAGGCGTGTCTGCTTAAGACTTGGTGTGGAACTTTAAGGATTGAACTGAATATTCTCGAAGAAAATCAAAAATATGCATGCAAAAAAGCTTGAGTATGACGAAGGTAAAGTCAACTAACTCACATACATGTATATGTTAGATCTTAAATTCAAGATTTTATGATTTAATGCACCCAGAGTATTAAGTCAAATGGGTTGCACTTGTTAACAATATAAGTAATTATATAATAAACAAATAATTTTTGCTTATGACATGATTAAATTAAAATTTAATGTTTAGTCATCATATTTTTTTATTAATTATATAGATTCTTATGAATAATATTCAAAGTAAGATATCTAAGTATATATGTTTGTATGTTCGAAAAATGTAGATGGTAGCAGAGACTAGCGACCATCTCATTTGGACGGCCACCCCAGCCGACCAGCTGGACATATCGCTCGATGGAACCAACTACGAGAATGTGTCAGACATACAAAAAGATGTCAAATATACGAAAACGTGTCAATGAAGACAATAATAACTAGTAACTCTCATAGATAATATTAATGGGTGACTCACATGGGCAAAATAACTTGTAACTCCTAGGCGCATAATAATTTGTAACTCTCAGGGGCATAATAATTTGTAACTCCTATGGACAATGATGTATTTGTCTAGATACTCCTTATGATTTATAAATAGGAGTCTTCTTCATGTAACACTAGGAAATGGGGGAGGGGGTGGGGGGAGGTCATTTGGGCTTTCCAATCATTTAGGCATTACTCTTATCTTCTTTTGTAACAACTTATTTTAATATATAAAATGAATACGAAAGCCTGAAGAACACCCCCACTTTGCCCGCTAGGGCTAATCGCTGTGTCATTACTCTCTCTCTCTCTCTCTCTCTCTCTCTCTCTCTCTCTCTCTCTTTCTCTCTCTCTCAGACTCTTTTCCTCTCCCTCGGTCCCTACGCTCTCTGGCTTCGACATAGTTTACAGGACAAATTTGAATACGACAATGTTTCTAGTAACATTATCGTAACATTGTCGTGCATGCCATAAAATATATTTAAGGATAAAAAAAAGA
>NW_018235209.1:0-615 GCF_001263595.1 Phalaenopsis equestris
GTGCTGGGCAAGCACACCGCACGTATTGTCGTTGATTGACGAGATCAACCAAAACCAATATAGACTTCTAAGTCAGCAGACCCAGAAGTACGTGTAGAATTGCATGTACGATTTGTACCTGCCGGGGAATTAGCAGGTGATTGTCTAATTGAAATCAAAGGGTAGAGACTCTCGCTGGGGATCAGAGAGTGAATTTTAAGTTATGAAATTTCAAAGATTTCCAAAGGATGGGAGTCACAATGTAAGTGTTGACCCCAAGATGGGAGCTAAGATTCAAATATCGAATCAAAAAAAGGAGAGTCTGAGTATAAGGACCGACCCCGAATGTAATGAGCCAGAAATGTTTGATTAATTCAGAAATGAGTATTGAAATGTAGGTCAATTCTCAAGAGAAAGTGTTGGAATGTAAGTTCCGACCTCAAATGTAAAGAATCAGAAATTTAGGACTGATTTGGAAGTGAGAATTGAAATGTAGGTCAATTCTCAAAAGAAAGTGTCGGAATGTAAGGTCCGACCTCGACTGTGAAGAATTAGAATTTAGGACTGATTCGGATATGAGAATTGAAATGCAGGTCAATTCTCAAAAGAAAGTGTCGGAATGTAAGGTCCGACCTC
>NW_018235209.1:654-1012 GCF_001263595.1 Phalaenopsis equestris
TGGAAGTGAGAATTGAAGGAAGTGAGAATTGAAATGTAGGTCAATTCTCAAGAGAAAGTGTCGGAATGTAGGGTCCGACCTCGACTATGAAGAATCGGAAATTTAGGACTGATTCAAGAATGAGAATTGAAATGTAGGTCAATTCTCAAACGAAGGTGTTGGAATATAGGG
Source organism: Phalaenopsis equestris (assembly GCF_001263595.1). Classification (NCBI taxonomy): domain Eukaryota; kingdom Viridiplantae; phylum Streptophyta; class Magnoliopsida; order Asparagales; family Orchidaceae; genus Phalaenopsis; species Phalaenopsis equestris. The sequence goes on from NW_018235209.1 coordinate 826, forward strand.
TCCAACCTCAAATGTGAAGAATCAGAATTTAGGACTGATTCAGAAGTGAGAATTGAAATGTAGGTCAATTCTCAAATGAAGGTGTCGGAATATAGGGTCCGACCTCAAATGTAAAGAATCAGAAAGGTAGAACTGATTCAAGAATGAGGATCAAAATGTAGGTAAATTCTCAAAAGAAAGTGTCGGA
>NW_018235210.1:0-354 GCF_001263595.1 Phalaenopsis equestris
TATACCTCAAACCCTGTATCTATCCCGAGAAATAAACACAAGACTTCAGAGTGACGCTTGATCAAATAAACTAAGAAACATCTGACATCTGTTTGGTCTGCGAAACTATTTTATTTTCCAACAAGTTCTCCTATTTAATATGAAGAATTAAATAGGATTTATATTAAGTTAGGTTCGGGCAAGCTTCCTATAAGGGCAAACCCCTATAGTTAATTACATCTTAGACAACTAAAGTTACCTAAGAAAACTCTAGATAAAAATCAAGGAATATTATCATCAAAGAGGTCAAAAGGGTAGGAATTTTCAACAATATTGGACCAAGAGGTGTGAAAGAGGAATGGTTCAAATTTGGAG
>NW_018235211.1:0-23064 GCF_001263595.1 Phalaenopsis equestris
CCAATATATTGGTTTCGCAGACCAAACAGATGTCAATTTATGTGTTCATCCTTCGGGATAGATACAGGATTTAAGGTAAAACGCTCTTTCATTTAAACTATGAAAATTATGGGGTCAGTTTGACTTCATCTTTTTCAAAATTAAAATTTTTTTAAATGTCCTTCCCTTCCGAAGCGGGCAACGAGATTTCAATTCCGATGACCGACAGCTTCTTACGGGCAAACCCCACACCAAAAATAGTGCCGACAGCATGTAAAATAATCATATAAATTAAAATGTCACTTAGAAAATTATGGGATGAATTTTAATAGGTCCATGTGAAAGACATTAGAATCTATGATCAGGGGAGCTTAGGAAAAATATTAGAATGGTTTGGATAATTTTGTACATTTCTATAGTTAGTTAAATACCCATAATTTGTATTAATTTATTTAAATTAAATATTATTAGAAAATTAAGAAAATTAATTTCACATTGTGAAGGAAATTCATTCTTACTTACTGTAAAAATTTGAAGTATATTTGATTAAGTTTGACTACAAAAGTTGATTTTCTAAGAAAAAATGTATTTTTGTACAAAAATAATTATATTAAATTAAATAAACTTAGGAAAATTATGAAAAATGGTTTTTTGAGTTCCTTGTGATCAAAGGCACTTAGGAAAAATAAAATTTATTTATGAGAAAATACTTTATTTTTAAGCTATATTTAAATTAAAAATAATTAAGAGTTTGAAAAATACAAAAATAGGTCAAAATGTCCGTAATTATTTCTTGATCACTAGGGACTCATTAAAATATTTTTTCTAATTTTTTTAAGTTAAAAATAATTTTTTTAAAGGCTAAAAATGAATTTTTCTTAATTTCTCATAAAAATAATTTTAATAAATAAATAAAAATCATAAAATATAAAATTTGTTTCTCTGAGCTCTATGGACTCAGAGAGATTTAATAAGATCATAAAAGTAATTTTTGCAATTAAAACATATTTGTATTTAAAATAATCATTAAAATCACGAAATAATTATAATAAATAAAATATATTTTGAAAAATCATGGAATTTTTAGTGTTCCTCTAACAGAAGTGAACCTCTAATAATTCTCTCATGACTGAAAGTCTTATCTTGATTAATTAAGTAAATTAACATTGAAAAATCTAACTTTTGAATTAAAATAATTATATACATTAAATTAAAATCTAAAAGACCACCTTTTTCTCCAATGATATTTTAATTAAGTCATGATTGAGTTTCCATGGAAATTTCAAAGTCGCTTGAGTTCCATGTGATAAGTTATTAAGTGGAGAGCCCTAGGGGCATAATGGTCATTTTGAATTTTAGTGTCTTAATTAAATTTTAGGATTAATCAAAGGGTAAATGTGTAATATTGATTACAGTAAAATCTCTTGGGTGTTTGAAATATGAAGGGTTAAGAGGTACAAACCAATTTGTCATCTTTTTCATGATAAGGGTTAAGTTGTAATTTTGATAATTGTCATGATTTGGAAGATAATTTAATCAAGATGATCCTAAAGTTTTGGGCTTAAGCTATGAAGATGATAATTCACTCATTTAAAGCCCACCGATTGGTGACTAGATATTGAGTCTGATATTAATGAGAATGGAAATCCCATTTCAATATTTAATTATCATAAATTTACTTTGAAAGTTGAAATCAAAAGGGCCTAATAGTGAACTAGGTTTGATATGTTATAATTGTCTTAATTAGGATTAAAAAATATGGACTTAATTAATTAATAAATATGTTCAAACACTTCAGGCCCTACTTTAACTATGGGCATTAAAATCCTTAATGACTTTGAACTTTCCCTTTGGGGTACCCATTCATTTAATTGTCAAATGAAATGCTAAGTGACTATCTAATTTCTCTCATTTTTTGAGATAATTAAATTATCAAGGTTCACTGAGTAATGGGGTAATTTTAATTTGACCTTTGGATGATTGATGAAATAATATAATAAGTTCAAAATGTACTCAAAACAGTTCAATGGATTCTAAAAGTTATTCAGGGTCATTTCCCAAGCACTTTGGAATCTTTTGAATATTTTGAAGGACAAATTGAACTTGCTATATTTTTTCCTAGAAAATGATCGACTAAGAACTTTCAGGACTCATCGAGTCATGGTTTGAGGGTTCTTAAATTTTTGCAAATATCTATATCTGTTGTAAGGGCTAATCTTTTAGTGGGAATGCTGAGAAGATGACAGGTACGCTCTTACAGTATTATTTAATTTCTCTTATTTTACTTCTTGCAATCTAATTTTCTGCAAACTATTGTAACTGCTTGGTTATGCACCTTACTTTACTTGCAAAAATCAAAACTATTTTAAAAAATTAATCAATATTTTAAAAAATCTAAAAGAAATTTTTTCGAAGGTAACTATAAATCCTTTGAAATATCACTAAACTTAAAACATCCTTATGAATTTATAGGAGTCCCTAGGAGGAGGTAATCCACGGTTGCTAACGAGATCTCCCCGTTTTAAATGGGTTTCATTACTCGTTTAAGCTAAGTATATTCAAAAGAAAATAGTGATACCAGAATGAGGAAACCGTGGTATCCTAATCGGTGTCACTCTAGTGAACTTTAACCCCCTCATGATTGAATTTAAACTTGTCATTTAAACCTTTAAACCTTTAAACCTTAGACTTAAAGACTGCTACTTTGCTAAAGAGCATGGAGCTAACTTTGTGGGCAGCCTTCTACAACAACAATCTGCAATAACATGAGGATCTACAACAACACATCTTTCCTTAGAATTAAACAACAAACTAAAACAACAAGACATTAAATTTTGAGGTTGTCTGCCTAGTGAGACATAAATACTAAACTCATATTTAGGCCACTACACAATCGTGTTGTGAAATATAAGCTCTAACTCATATTAGGATTCTGAGGTTATTGTTCATCCAGGTTATTTGTGTCAGCGTCTCGCATAAATGTAAGCCTTAACTAATAAAATTTGCAGGATGTAACATTTAAATAATTCTTCTCTCCAAAACTAAAACCAAACCATAAGATAATTTGAGAAGTCACCTAGATTCTCCTCAGGATCAGTGATAACCCTTAGTTCCTCTTCCTTTGAATTTCATAACAATGTTCCAAATTTGAGCCATTCCCCCTTGACACTTTTTTATCTGATTTTTTGAAAAGTCCCGCCCCTTGAAATTATTGAAGACAGCATTCTCTGATCTAAATTGAGAGTTTTTTTGGTGATTTTGGTTATGTAAGATGCAATTAACTATAGGGGCTTTCCCTTATAGGAAACTTTAAGAGCCCAGTTTAATATAATCCCTATCTAATTTTTTATATTAAATAGGGGAACTTGTCGGTCAACATAAAAAAAATATTTTTTGGAGACTTAAACGAATGTCATAAAATCTTTAGTTTATTTAATAGAGCCTCACCGGTAATTAGTGTATCTATTCTTTGGGATGGATGCATTTTTTGCAGTGTTAGGTTCGTTTATTTAAACTTTTGAGGATATGAGATTGATTCGGTCTTGTATTTTCAAAATTTAAAATATTATTTTTCAAAATTATATGTACATATATTAAATTAAACCAGACATTAAAATATCCATTCCGACAACCGACAACTCTCAATTTTTAATAGTTGACTTGAATTTGATAATGTATAAGAATGAGATACATTAACTATTGTATGTGCCAAATAGGATCAATCCTATTCCTTACCCTCTATTGAGTGCATAAAAAATATTAGATAATCTAGAGTTTAGTTCCTAAATTTGTGGTTAAGCTGAGAGGATGTTGGCTCCCACTCCAGAGCTCCTACTTCTCCCTCCCCTGAGGGCTAACAATCTCGTTTTAGTTTCAAAAAAAACTGGACCAAATTAGGGATTTTAGTCTGTCAACCTAAAATCTCCAATCTACACCCATCAAAGTATGTTTCTCTATTTATTTGCACTCAACCCCATGGACTACATTTTTATCTATGAAATTTAATGTGATTCTTACTTTGTTGTATAAATTATAGCCCTTTAAGATCGTATGTTTCTCAAAAAATTTTAACATTACAACGGGCTTAAATTGCAATGTAAATGAAGTTCAAGTAAAAACCATCACATTTATATATAATCGCATACTAACATGCATCCCAAAATCCTACACATAAATCCTACTCATTGCATAAGAAAAATAAAATGAAAACAATGACATAATCTTCTCAAGCCAATATTTGTAAACAAGAAGAAAGAGTAAGAAAAATTACTCACAAAGCATGAAGAAAACACAACAGAAAACTTTATTACATCAAAGCAAATCCACTTGATAAGTGTTTACAAAATCATAAGAAAATGAAGAACATAATACATAGCTTTTTCCCTTTGAAAGAAAGATGATGATCTCTCCCACAAAGTCTCCCACTAATCCATGCAATGCTCATACAATTCCTTACAAATTCTCTAAAAATCCCAACTCCAACCTCTCCAGAGAAGGTATAAATCTATATTTCTACTCCTATTCTAAGATCTATAAGCATTCCTCTCATTTTTCCTAACATACACAGCGACGAACACACACTATGAGAGATGACAACCCCTCATATTTTAAAGAGACACAAAATTCTTTTTTTTTTTAAAGACACATAGTTTCAATCCAAGAGACAAATCTCTTCATCCAAGAGACATATATATTCATTCAAGAGTCTTTTCCAAGTGTCTAGATTCATTGAACCACTCTATAGGGCGTTTGATTCACTTTGAGCTTTTTAAAACATCTCAAAATAGTCAAAAACTGCCAAAAATCTGTCCATAATCGTATCTGACACCATCAGAACCGATTTCTAGTGCCTCTGGAACCTATCTCTGAATTTTTGTGGCTTTGGTTCCATTCTAGCACCTCTGGCACCTATTCTATGGATTCTGGCAATTCTGGCGCCATCCTGCAGCAGCTCCACCGTTTCACTCCGTTTGGTTCTATTTCAGCTCTGTTTTGTCCGGTTTTAGTTTTGTTTTGTTCCTAATAGATATACCTACAAGATAAGCATGAAAATAAACTTTATTTAAAGTGTAAATTTATTTAAAAATATGTGAAAAATGTAAAAGAGATTAAACATAAAAAGATATATTAAAATGTGCTAGGTCAAAATTTTCTGTCTTGCTTGTTTTTACTCCAAATTGTACCTTTTTTGCTTAATTTTCACCAAAATTCCATTTCATGTATATGAAGAAAAAAATATACAAAATACCTTCCTTTAAATTGTAATATCATTAAAAATGAGCATAAAATATATATGAAAAAGCATAAAACATAAAATATATATGAAAAAGTAGGTAATTTTTAGGCGTGTCACACTACTAGTTGCTTTACTATGTTGCTGTTGCTCTACATGTGTAATGCTTAGAAAAACTTCTGCACTTAGCATTTTTTTTGTTAAACATATTTTAATTAGACTCTACTACTATTCTACATCTACTACCTATACTTAAATATTTTCATGTTAAAACTTTTTATGAAAATCATTTTTAATTTTTTCTTCCTTTTATCTTTTCAGTTATAAATGTTTAATCTATTAAGAAAAATTTAAGTTTTGGGGAGGGAAAAAAACCTTTGGAAAACATAACTTTATTTGTCCTTAAGAAATTGTAATCAAGGAAATTATATTTTTAAAATAATATGATGTATGTTGTGTTATTTTCAAAGAGCTGTATTTTTTTTATTCTATAAATGTTGTAGTAAGACTTAAGTAAATTTTTGTTTATAAAGGTTAGTTCTAAGAATTAAGATATTAATTAAAAGAAAATAGGACTATAATTTTATTATTTAAAGTAGGAATGAAATTGTCTTTTGAAATACTAAAGATCTTAGATCTAAACTTTAAAAAATTGAGACTCTATGAAAAAAATATTTTATAAAAAAACTTATGCAAATTATCAAAGTAAAGAAATGTAATGAGTTTTTAACTTTAAGAGGAGGAAAGTGAAGTTCAAAATCATTAAAGGTTGAACCAGATATAGTAATCCTCACTGAGAAAAAGAAAATAAGAGATTGAAAATGATCATCAAAGTAAAAAGAACGAAAAGAGAAAGAAAAAAAAGAAAAGTATATGTGGAAGTGAGGAGAAGCTCAAGTGGATGCCAGATTAAAAAAGGGCTTCACTTGAATCATTTTAAAAAAAAGAGACTTAATTACATTTTTTAGCTTTAATTTTCTACAATATTAGTTTGTCTTTACTAGTAGAGTTCTCTCAAATTCTATCTGATATTTTTTTGGGAGTCATATGTTTTTCAAGATACAATTATTTTTTGAAATGAATAAAAGAATTAGAATTCCTAAACTTGATTGTAAAATATACTTATGCCTTATTTCTAACCTAAACTATTAAAATTTTCCTAAAGTCATAGCTACCATATTTATAGGACAAAACTATAGTGGTTTTTAATGAACAGAACTACCATATTTGTAGGAAAATATTGTAGTGGTCTTTAATGAAACCCATTACCACATATTAAAGCATGTTAACTTATTTTTCAGAGGAAATAAGTTACTTGAGGACAAGTAACAATTAAGTTTGGGGGATTTTGACATACCTAAAATATGTTGCTTTTATTTGTACAGTTAATGGCTATTTTTAATTATATTGCAGTTTAATGAAATGTATTTTTGATGTATTTGGTTATAGGTATAATAAATGGATTAAATAGAGCAAATGGAGCAGATTAGAGTCAAATGAAGCAAAAAGGCCAAAGTTGATCTGGTGCCTAGGTGCCCTAAAATATAGAGCATGTTGCCTAGGCGTCAACGATGGTTATCTAGAAGATCCTTTGAATTTTGATGAATTTTGAAAAGGTGTTTGAAGAGACTCTTAGGGATTTTTAGAGATCTATTTAAAGATACTTATGAAGGTTGAAAAGAGAGACTTTTGTGAGAAAGAAAAGGGAGTCTATTGTAGAGAAGGGAATTCTTCTTTGAGAGGAGAAAGCTTGAAGGCTTGGTGCAGATTTGGAGGAGAAGAAGAGAAGTGAGAGATATCTTCTTCACTATAGATTTCAGGTAAGTTTAGATTGAATTGTAAGGAGACTGAGTGATTGAAAGGAACTTGAAGGATTGCTTGGAAAAGAGTTTAAGATAAGTTGTGTACTTTACTTATTTTTATTTGTCTTATCTTGTAGACTTTTATTTATCTATAAATCCATGTTTTATTAATTCTTCCCCATGAGATTTGAGTAGTTTCCTTTGTCTTTCTCTCTACAATGAGGTATATTTATGTATAGGGATGTAGTTTAGTATAAGTGTTTTTAAAATTCCATAAATTGTGATGATTCAAACTCTATGCTTCATTTACATGTCAATCTGGCTAATTTATATGTTAAAATTCATTGTAAAATATAGTGACTCATTGTTATGGCTGATGTTCCAACATAGTAAGAATCACATTAGTCTCATGAATGAGAATGTAGTTCATAAGGCTAAGTACAAATAAACAGGGAAATAAGTTCTGATGGGAGAAAAATTAAAGATATTATGGTGACATACTAAAGCTCCCAATTTGGTCCAGATGTTTAGAAAATAAAGTGAGATGTTAGCGCTCAAGGGAGGGGAAGTGAGAACTCTAAAGTTTGACCTAGTATCTTCCCAGCTTAACCATAGGTTTAGGGACCAATCTTTAGATTAGCCAATGATTTTTATACACTGGACTGAGGGTCGAGAATATAATTGCTCTTATTTGGCACAATACCTTAGTTATATTTTAAAAATTATTTTCCTACAATAATTGTAAGCTCATTGCAAGGGGAACAATGTTTTATACAAATTGGAACTCTTCATACATTGTCATTTTAGAGTAGTGGTAACTTTGCACTTTAAAATCATTTTTAAATAGTATTGCATTTATATTTAGCATTTACTTAGCATACTTAGTATTCATTTAATTCTATTAGATTAGATATTCCTCAAAAACTTGTAATCATTTTCTATATAAGTTTTCTATAATTTAAAGTATGTTTTAATAAAGTCAATTTTTTAAGATTTTTGGATGTTTCCCCGTGGTATCGATACTGGGGTTTTAAAAAAAAATCCTATATTACGTGGAATGATACGTATACTTACGTAGTACACCTAGTTTATAAATCTTTTTTATTATCTTTATATAATATTTAATTTTGCACACTAGCTGCTAAATTTAAATTGTGTCAAAGTTTTTGGTTGTATCTTTAAAATTAAATAATTGTGTAACAGCGGGTCCCTAGTAACGAAACAGGTCAAATTTGTGCACTAGCACCTAGGTGCCTAAAACTTACACCTAAACTCCAGATTACAGTCATCTTGTTACCTAAGAGCCCATATTTTGCACCTAGGTGCCAAGGTTTGAAAATTGTTTTGTAACTTCCTTTTGACTATTTTTGCACGCATTTTTCCTATTTAATTCCTGAAAGCTACCATTTGGGGTCATCTGTGATCATTTCAGAGGGAGAGGATTCACCAATTCTTAATCTCATGGCATCCTACACCAAAAGTAGCATTAGTCTTGGGATCTTTGACCAAAATAAGTTCATTAGCGAGGTTGCACAAAATTTATATGATAAATCTCTTGTGAATAAGAGATTGATCAAGGAAAGAGGTTTCATTAGTCCTGACAGTTTTGTGGAGGGCATAATTGAGCAGAGGTGTTTGGAAGCACTTTGTTACACTATTGCTACTATTGTTATCTCTGTAGTGAAGGAAATCAATGCTAATCTTCATGGGATTAACAAAGGATTCGTCTTTATTTGAGGCAGGTTGGTGCCTTTCATTTGTTTAAGAATCAATGAATTTTCCTTGATAGATAATATTCTAATTTGTCATTATGCCAAATTTGCTCCTACTAGAGACAATCTTTTCAAAGTATTTAGATTCCTGACGGATGAAGAAGAAGCCTGAGAAAAGAGAAATGACTTCAAGCCTTGTTTTCCTACTTTTTTTTTTAATCCATTCTCGAAGTATTTGCTTTTCTTCATTTCAACCAAGTTACATCCTACCACGAAACTCAGTGAAGTGGCGAAGGAGAGTGTTATCCTCAATTGATTTATTCACATGGGGAGTCCAATTGATTTGGGGCCTCCAATCTTTAGATCCATTTTTTGGCTTAACACTAAATGAATCTTCTACTGGACTGGGTCATCAATCTACCATATTTTTAATATGTAGCAAAGCTGAAGTTCCTTACCAAAATTGGTAAAAGGTGCTTCTTCCTTGGAAGCCCATGGACTAGTCTATTATGAGTTGTGAGTGCAAGAAACTTATAGCGGTGCATGGTAGAAATGCTTCTAGAGATTTGTCTTCTCAAAATTCAGTATCAGTTTCATGACCCCAATTACCTGATAACTTTGTTATTATTTTAAAGAAGATTAAAAAGGTTGAAAAAGGAGATGGTCATTAATATAAACAGTATGAGCAACATCTTTGATCAGTTTGACCACCTAGATTAACAGATCAAACAACAATCAAATCATACTGCACTTACTGAAGAGGCAAAGGTACATATGTTTAGAAAAAATAATTGGATCGAGAATGATTTGATAGACAAATTTCTTTACCATCAATTCTATAATTTGTATATGCACCACCAGTCAATGGGTGATTTTAAAGAGGAGGACAATGTTGTGGATGAAAGCAAGTAGTTGCTCAGAAGTACTGAATTCAGATTTATAAGAGCTTTTCTATGTTGTGTTGAAATTTTATTATTAAATTTTGTCAAGTTTGTGTGTTTGACTATTAGTATTTGCTTATTAGTTTGTAGTGCCTGTATGTTTGTTCGTGTGATTTTGATGTTCTATTAAGTGTTTAGTTATCGGCGGGTTTGTTTGTTTAATTATATGGGTATATGAATATATATATATATATATATTTTTTTGTTAAAAATGGAAGTTGGAAGATATTTAATTATGAAAACTATGTTGAATTAGTCTAATTAGAGTTTGGAGTGCCTTAGGGTTCAATGCTTTTTATATAAAAAAAGTAATTTTATCAGCACTCGCGACTCGGTGCCAAAATCTGACCCGTAAGCATCGGTTCGGTTGAACCTAGAAATAAAGGTCTAAAATTGTGAAATTGACTCTCTTTCACCATTTTTACACCCGGTTCATGTTCTTCTTCATGAAAACCACTGAGTTATCACCCTGGTTTAAGGAAGCTTTACCTACTTTACCGTTGTAGTAGTTATCTCAGTTGTAAGAGAATTTTACGCCAACCTCTGAGAACCCTCTAATGACTAGATATATGTTCGAGGAAGAAGTGTAATGTTTACGTTAGAGAAAATCAATGCTATTTACTAATTTCCAAATATACCAAACTACGATTACTCTTCATTTGAGCCTACTAAGTTGTAGTTGGATGATGTTATTTCATTTTTGACTGATGGAAGGGGAGTTTGAAAAGTTAAGAATGACCACAAGGTAAAATTGTTTGCCTCAATGTTAAATGCACCCTCCAATGCATGAAACTATTTCATTTCTGCACAACATCTTCCTTCCAATCATCTTAGTGAAGTTACCAAAGAGAGAGCATCCTTGAACTTTTGCATTCAACAAATGATATCAGTGATGGCTCTCTGATTTATTAGAATATCCTCATTTCTTCTAAAGGTGGAATCAATGGTAGTTTAGAAATAGTATTTTACTACTTATAGTACAAAAAATTGAATTTTAGAAGATTTAAGGATTTTAAGAATAATACTTTTTAAAGAATTTAGATTTAATTAAAAATATTAAAAAAAATCTAATGTGAGATCTTAATTTAATGATATAAAATATGTATTTAACTTTAGAAAAGGGATAGTGAAATTCAAAACCATTAAAGGCTTATCCAGATATAGTAATCCTCACCTAAAATAATAAGGATTAAAAAAATCCTGAAAGAAAAAGGAAAATAAAAGAAAAGAAAGGAAAAAAATGAAAGAAAAAGTAAAATATGAAAATAGGAGAATGAGCTTGAGGAATATGACTAATTAAAAATTATTTTACTTGAATTTTTCTAAGGAAGGAAGCTTATGATCAATCCAATGCTTAATGTCTAAAAATATTAGTGAAAATTATTTTTAATTTAGAATTCATAAATTTGGAAATTAATATTTTTCTAAAAATCCAAAGTTTGAAGAAATTTCAATTATTTCTAAATAAAATAGAAAATAAGCATTCCTAAATTAAATACTAAGTCTTTCGATACCTTAGATATCATCTACTTGATTAAAAATTTTTTTAAGTTGGACTATTACAATGCTAAAAAAAAATTTTTGATCACGTAGAAGATACCCACTGTCATAAGTTTATATAAATATATATATATATATATATATATATATAATTTGCTCAGTATGTCTTCCAGCAAACCTACCCCCAGGATTTTGACATGTCTAAAAATATGCTAATTTTATATACACATTTAATGCCTATTTTTAGTGATATTGCACTTTAATGGAAGGTATTTTTATGTTTTGTTGTAGGTACAATAAGTTGGGGCAATTAGAGGTAGAAGAAGCAAAAAAAAAAAAGGAATTTGGAGTCAAAAAGAGGCACATTGTGAAAGTTGACCTGGCGCCAGGATTTGGCACCTACGCGCTAATATAAAAAGAAGAAGACACCTACCATGATGCCATGCCACTGTTAGGCTCCTAGATGCCACAGTTAGACGCCTAGGTGCCATAGTTAAGCCCCTTGGTGCCAAATTAAGCGCCTAGGTGCTAGAAATGGTTTCTCTCTCAAATTCTTTGAATTTTGATGATCTTTGAAAAGGTAGCAGAGGTTAATCTTGGAAATTTGACCCTGTGCTAGTTAATACTGATTTTATTACAGAGAAGGGAAAAAAAAAAGAAGGAGAAGAGGAGAGTAAGTGAATCAGAGTAAAGGAGAAGATTGTCTCTTAGAGTTGTAAGAGGAGAGGGGAAGTTAGAGATTTCTTCTTCATTACATTTCCAAGAGAGATTTGAGTGATATTTTAAGTAGAGAAAGTGATTTAAAAGAACTTCAAAGGATTTTCTTGGAGAAGAGATTGAGATAAGTAGTTTGTACTTTACTTGTTTTACTTGTTCTTGATGTGTGAACTTGTTTTTAAATAAAAATCCAAGTTTTGTTGTATCTTCCTCATGATATCTGAGTAGTTTTCTTTGTCTCTCTCTACAATGAGAAATAATCATATGAAGAATTGAAATTGTAAAGTGATTTAATTTCATAATTGTGATGATTCAAACTTTGAACTTCATTTACTTAATCAATATGGACAATTGTTAAGTTAAATGTTTTTGTGAAACATAATGATCTTAAAAAGCTATGCTTTCCTCAACCAAGTAAGAATCACATTTGGTCTCATGGATGAGAATGTTGCTCATGTGGTTAAGTGCAAATAATAAGGAAAATAATTTTTGATAGGCGTAAATTATTGATTCTAGAGTGACAGGCTAGAACCTCCAATTTGATCAAGAGGTTGAAAACCTAAGGATCGTGAAGGGATAGTTGGAACTACAGAGTGAGAGCTACTATCTTCCCAGCCTAACCAAGGATTTCAGAACTTGATTCTAGATTAGATAATGTTCTTTATGCACTTGTAAGAGGGTAAGGAACAGGTATGTTCTTATTTTACAAAATATAAATTATAAAAATTTGATTATTCGCTGATTATAATCTCTTTATAAGGTGAAGGATACTTCTAAAATTTGAATTCTTCTTCATAAAACTTAGTTTTAGTGAACATAAAATTTACTTTACATTTTGAGATAGGAGTAGTAGATATAAATGATTTAGTTTAAGATTTTTTATTTATAGTTTAATTTGAGTTTCTTTGAGTTAATGTTATATGAATTCCAAACTTCCCTATGGGATCGATACTTAGGACTCCAATATAGCCCTATATTACTTGAGCGATACGTATGCTTGCATTAGCATCCTAGCGAATATTTAAAATCAATAAATAATATCTTAAATCACTAGAAGTGGCAAATATACAGATTTAGAGAAATATTAAATATTTTGAATTAAATTATTTTTGTGGCTGCCGCAACAACCAGACCGCAATTACCCATCAAGCATATTTCTCTAGCATTTATATCCCCTTACAAGGTATATCCACCGATACCCCATAGGTTATTGTGAAAGACCCAGTTGATTCCACAATAGGCTTTCCTAAGACATATGGTTCACAACATATTTTAAAAATTTACTTGGCCAGACTAAAAAATAAACTAAGCTATGAAGGTTTATCATCACCATATAATGTAATTAAAATACTACACAATTCTCATTCCATCAATCCTACTTAATTATCACAAAGAAGAGTAAAATCTTCTCAAGAAGCATAATAAAAACACCAAATAGATTCAATAAAACAAAGAGAAATTTACTATCCAATTGTTACAATTGAAAGACAATACAAAATACATGAAAAAGAATTTAGCTTTCCCTCTTTTAAAATGACAAAAAAATGAATTAATCTCCACTTTTCTTGAATTCCTAGGTTGATGTTCCTAGAGAACATACCCTGTCCTCAGCACATAAAGAAAAAGAAGTGTCTCCAAAGGTAGCAAGACCCACTAAGCAACCAACTTGCCTCAATCTCGCACAAGCCTGTAATTTACTTCTATTTATAGGCTCTTTAACTTAGCTTCCATATCTCCTATGCAACCTTGCATGATCCCCCACACGATCCACACTTTTGAAGTCCTAAACCGTAGCAACTGCAACTGGTAGTTTCTGGCACATAAGCATCAAGCTCTCTATCTAATGAAGTGTGGAAAGACTCCTAAGTGCCCAAGGGGCCCGATGTTTAAGTGCCCAATGATTGGTTCTTAATTGCCAACCTCTCATGTTGGTAAAGAAGAGACTAAAGCACCCAAGTGTCAGCTCATAGGTGCCTAAGCATCAACTCCTAGGCACCAGTGCCACTTTGCACCTCTAAGCTCTAGGTCTTCTCTTGGTTTCCCACTTCAATTTCCTATTGCATTGTCGGCACTTAAAATTTGAGGAGTTGCCTATTGGAAGCTGTCGCCGGCCGTTATCAAAATCTTGTCGCCTGCTTCGGAAAGGTAATTAATATATATATATATATATATATATATATAAGCCATGTATTTATCCTGAAAGATAAACACAAGAATTGAGGGTGAGACTCGATCAAATAAACTAAAAAACATATGACATCCGTTGGTCTGCAAAAAATCATTTTTTTATAAGCTGACAAGTTCTTCTATTTAATTTTAAAAAATTAAATAAGAAGATTTATATCAAGTTAGGTTTGGAAAAACATCCTATAAAGGCAAGCCCTTATAGTTAATTACATCATAAATGACCAAAGTCACCTAACACAACTCTCAATAAAAATCATGGAGATAATATCTTCAAGAAATTCAAGGAATTAGGACTTTTCAATGAAATCAGACAAAGAGGTATGAAAGGGAAATGACTCAAATTTGGAACACATATTGTAGAATTCAAATGAGGAGAGACTAGGGGATGTCATGGATCCGGAAGAAAACCTCGGTGACTTCCCAAGCTACCCTACGGTTTGACTTTAGTTTAGAGGAGAAATATTTAAATGTTTATTTAGAGCTTACATTCATGTGAAACGATCACACAAATAGCCTGGAAGATGTACGGATTTAGGTTGTGACGAACGACAACCTCGGAGTCTTAAAATGAGTTAGGGCTTATATTGTGTAGCAGAGCTTTACAAAAGCCTAAAGATAAATTGATGATTTATTTCGCACTAGGTGGACAATCTCGAAGTCCAATGACTTGTTGTTTAACTCTAAAGAAAGAATGGTTTAGCTGATGTAGACATGTTTTGCCGTTGAAGTGACCGTGCTGTCCACAATGCTGGCTCCAAGCTCTATGTCGTGGCGAGTTTTAAGTTTTCTAGTGTGTCAAGTCATGATAATAAATAAAATTTTTCTTAAGTTCATGGTTATTTAAATATTATGGGGCATAATAAAGTTGATTAAAGCGATGCCGGTTAGGATCCTATGGTTCCCTCATTCCGGTACCACTATTTTCTTTTGGATTCACTTAGTCTAAAAGAATTTACTAAACTCAACGTAATGAGTTCCATACTTTTATTTAGACTGTGGGAAATCTCGTTAGCAACTATAGGTTACCTCCTCCTAGGGATTCTCGATCATCCGATATAGACGTTTTAAATTAGTTGTAATTTTTGGTTTGAGATGTTTGTGATTGAATCTTGAGTTTTCTTATATTTTGAATGTTGTGACGGTGAATTTTAACTTGTTTGATGTTTAAATTTTTGTTTTAGTTTTACAGCTATCCAAACAGTTTTGGTTTTCATGCAGGGTGACATCATTGTCTAACATGCAAGTTTGAAACAAGAAGTACAGAAAGGTAAACGTAGTAAATTAAAAGGCGTACCTGTTGACTCTTATCATTCCTCCACCTGAATGGTTAATACTTGCAAGACATGTATATAATTTTGCAAAGAAATTAAATTGCAAGAGTATATAAATGTATAACTATCCAACCCCAAAGTATGCTTTTTTGAGCCTCTGAAGTTTTTCAATGGATCATTCTAGAACAACATATAACAAGTTCAACCTGTCCTTCAAAATATCCAAAAGATTTCCAAATGCTCGGGGTATGACCTTGAACTACTTTCAAGATCGATTGAATCATTTTGAGTTCATTTTTGAACTTATCATATTGTTCCATTAATCGTTCAAGGTTAGAGTGTGACTACCCCGTTGCCTTGTGAAACTTGACAATTCAATTATCTCAAGGATAGGATACTTAATCAATTTGATACTTTACTTTGAAGATTATATGGATGAATGCCCATAAGGAAAGCTCAAGTCATTAAAAATTTGGTGACCATCATAAATGGGCATGGGGTGTTTAAAGATGTTAATTACCAATGATGTTCTCTTCTAAATATGATCAATTGAGTTTAGGTATCAAACCTAGGTCACTACAAAGCCCTTAACAATCATAACGGGGAAATTGGTGGTTTTAAAAAGGTTAGGCTTTAGGTGGGTTTAAGTGCTATTTATTCTTATTGAAATATCATATCATCATCAATTTCAGGCTTAACATAAATAAATTATCATCTCTCTAGCTTAAGCCCATCACTTAAAAATCATCTGAACTTAATTGACTTCCAAGTCATGAAGATTAGGGAAATTAAGATTTTGTTGATATTGTGAAAAGGTGGTAAGTGAGTTTCTACATTTAACCCATTGCATTTCAATCATCTAATACATTCATTAAGGATCATAATTTCCAATCACCAATGGTTATTCAATCGTTAATCCTAAATTTTGATTAAGGCACCAAAGACCAAAATTACTATCCCGCCCTTGAGGCACTTCATCCTATAATTTTTTCAAGCAAAATTCCAATAGCTTTGAAAATCTTTGAGTATCCCAACCATCGATTAATTAAAATAACTGGGGAAAGAAAATGTGGTTTTTTTTTAAAATTGAGTTAATTTAGAATAATTATTTTAACCCAAAAAAATTAGATTTTTCAATGTTAATTTATTTAATTAATCAAAATAAAGTTTTAATTTAGGGGAAAATTACTTGAGGTTTTCCTAGTTTAGAGGGATACTTAGAAAAAATTTCACGATTATTTGCATAATATTGTAATTATTATAATTATTTAAAGGTCATTTTTAATGATCATTTAAACACAAAAATATGTTATAATCTTCAAAAATCAATTTTAATTTTTTTTAAACCCTCATAAGTCAAAGAAACTCAGATGAACCAATTTTTATATTTTTATGATTTATTATGAATTTATTGTAATTATTTTAATGGAAAAATAAGGAAAATACATTTTAGGCCATTCAAAATTTATTCTTAATTTGGAAAAATCAGGAAAAATATCTTAAGGAGTCTCAAATGATCAGGGAACAATTACACACATTTTGAACTATTTTTTGTATTATTTTTAATTCAAAATATACTTTAAAAATAAAATATTTTCACAAAAAATAAATTTTATTTTATTAAATGCCCGTGATCACAAGGAACTCAATAAACTATTCTTCATAATTTTTCTAAGCTTATTTAATTTAACATAAATATTTTTGTGCAAAAATACAATTTTTACTTACAAAATCCACTTTAATGGCCAAATGAATTTAAATAAATTTGAAATTTTTTTCAGTGAGTTGGAATGATTTTTATGAACAATGTGGAATTAATTTTGTCAATTTTTTAGTTATATTTAATTTAAATAAATTAATACAAGGTAAAAAATATTTAATTAATAACAGAAATATAAATAACAAAAACATATAAAAGTATTCAAATCATCAAAATATTTTTCTTAAGCACCTCCGACCACAGGAAACCTAACAAAATTAATCCCATAATTTTATAAAGAGTATTTTAGTTTATATGATTAAATAAAGCCAAAATAGCGACTTAGGCTTAAAAATTAGGGTTAGAATCACAGAGGTACTCTCTGACCTTAGAAAAATCAGATGAGGTGTCATCTATCATGAGGAATCAACCCTAAAAATCTCAAGAGATGGTGATTACTGTTTAATCATAATGAATTAAATACCTTAGAGAGTATTTATTTAATTAAAAATCAAATACATGGCAGATATTTTTTTTTATTTTTGGACCAAATTATTCTCCTCTGTTCACTGAGTAAGTTGATATTTTATTTTATTTTTTATGATTTTTTTAGAGAAATATATAGTTTTTTGAAGATCAGGCATGCAAATAAATCCATATTTTTCTACTTAAACACACGGCGCCACCTCATTCTACGACATCTCCGCGCTCACATGCGGCGCTCCATCATTTAACGTTGTCATCCACCTTAGCTGCCATGCGGCCTGCCTTTTTGCACCAAAGGTTCATCCGGCTTGATCTCCTCTATCTAACAGATACACGCGCGATCAGACGGCTCTCAGTCATCACCCCCAAGTGACCTCCGAGAACCGTTCACACTAAAACCTTAATATCTTCATCTATACTCAACAAAATCACATGGGTTTATTTCTAAACCTTCATCTAATCAAGACGCGTCTATCCATAGAGTTGATTAAGCATGAAATCAAGCCATTACACATGGAGAATAAAAAAAAACTCGTGTTAGGGTTAGAGCTCAATACCTTTGTCTGAGAGGGCAGACCTCAATCAGATGGTTGTGGTAGCTTCAATTGGGTCCAACAAACATCCACATTAATTCTCAAGCCATGATGAATTGTCTAGCTATGTTTTCAACAAAGTGGATTTTAGGTGTTGGTCTAGAGATCTGTTAGAGGCTGTTTGAGAGGGGGCTTTTGTGTGGGATCAACTTTTCTAACTGTGGAGATGGTGAGTGCACACTTAATTAAAGTTTGGTGGATTGTGGAGGTGTGGGGAGCTCTATCTTAGTTTTAGGGCAAATTGTAGTGATTAAATTGGCTCTAAATGGTGGTTGTTAATGGATGAGAGCAGGGGGGTTGCACTTAGGAGGGTTTGGAGATGCTCTGGTGAGGTTTTGGTAGAGTTTCCCCAAGGATTTTGGCACTCTCCTCTTTGGCCATGGAGGGGTTATTTTAAATTTATGCGTACCTGGTGGGGCTCAAGGGGGTTTGAAGGGTACAAAAGCTTGCTGATGTTGAGGGAACAAAAGCTTATGTGGCCAATGGGACTTAGCTAACTCAAAGGGGTTTAATTTTGAGTTTTGGCTAATGGGGCCACCATTTGGTTGGTTATTTCTGGTGGCTGAGGTGGTGGCTAGCCAGGGTATGGTCATTTCTTGGTTCAGGGAGGCCAGGGGGTGCTTAATGATGATTAACTCTTAATGGTATGGAATGATGACAAAGTTATTTTGGCTTAGACCCAAAAATGGGACGAAATCCCTTAATTTAGGGAACCATTGGTCCATAACACACCTTGGTTGGTTTAGGTGGGTTTAAGCTGGTCACTAGGGTGTACTTGGTGGCTTTGGTGTCATTAATTTGGTTATTTTGGCATGATTAGGTCAACTTTGGTGAAGGGGTTCATTTGGGGTCAAATTGGCTTGAAGTTGGGTTTTGGTTAGGCTAGCCATGACATTGAGCCTAATTGATTGATCAATTTGATGTAGATAATTTTCATGAAGGGTTTAGAAAAGTGTTGAAGTGATTTTGAATTGATTTGGAGGTTCAATTTGATGCATTTTGGGTATGTGGTCAATTTATGTGTGTTTGGTTAGACTTGGGCCTAGGTTGGGCTAGAGTTGGGTTAAGTCCAAATTGATGGTTGCAAATGGTCTAGGGGAATATCACGAAGAGTTTTTAACATCAATTCGGTGTCAATTTAGGGGTTTGGGTATTCAATTGGGTGAAATTTAGAGACATGGCTAAATTGGGGAAAATTTGGGGATTTTGGATTTTTTAAAATTGGATGAAATTAAAGGTTGATCAAGGTCAATTGAGGGTTCAATTTGGTGTGTGGGAATGTTTCAAAGAGTTTATGATGCAAATTGAGGCAGGTGAGTGGGATATGGGGGTTCAATTGAGTAGTAATTTTGGTAATTTTGGGTGGTTTTAGGCAATTTGAGTATTTTTAAATGGTTTGAAATGATTTTTGAACAAATTTGGGTATTTTGGGTGAAACTGGGAAATTTGGCCAAATTTGGGGTTTGGGGGTGTTTAGGTAATTTAGATAGATATGGGGGGCAAAAGACTAAGTCGGATTTTTTGGTAAAATTGAGGTGCCAACCATTCCATGTAAGTTATAAACTAATGGAATCCCCATTTGGGTCCTCTATGTACTGGTCCTAACTAAACCCTAGCCTAGAGCCTAAACCCTAGCTTAGGGCTTGTGGGTCTAGGGGACCAACTACATGAGTCTCCCAAATGATCAAGGGATCATGAACAAAGTCAACAAAGTTTGGGTTTAGGGTTATGAGTGAAAGTGAGTGAAAGAAAGTACAATTGAATGAACTACCTCAAGACCAACATCCAGGGTCAACCTTAAGGCTAAACAATTCTATGGGGACTCACCTTGATCTCCCTCACATTGACCCCACCTACTAACTGCTAGAGGTTAGGACCAATATGTGGAACTTCAAGTTGAGCAAAGAATGGCTTAGAGTTTATAATGGTGAGGGTTCCTTTTCTAGTCCTCTAGGAATAATCAACAGGAAAGTCATATGGTTGAACTTTAGGCTACTAAAGAGGAAAAACTAACCCTCAACCAAAAGTGAGGAAATGGACCCCCAATAGGTGTGGTGTGTCGGGCAAGCAAACAACATGTATTGGCATTGACCGACGAGATAAAAAAAACCAACACAAATTTATAAGTCAACAGACCTAGAACAAAGTGTGGAATTAGTGACCATTCTCTCCACTAGAGAGTAACAAATACTCTCGCTGGGGAAAAGAAAGGAGATTAATGGAACAATTGACGGGCAAACTGATAGTTCCAGTGAAGATTTTATTTGAATTGAACATTTCAAAATTTACTTTCAAATTTTGATTTCAATTTAGGAATCTCAAGGAGATAGAATTATGCATAAGGAGAACAGATTGAGTGGAAAGTGTAAGGACTCGCATCTTACTCAAGAGGAGACACAAGTGTAGAGATGGGAATAGGGCTTGAAGAGGCCTACCATGAATGCAAACATGAGAATAGGGCATGAAGAGGCCTACCGTGAAACTAAAGATGGGAATAGGGCGTGAAGAGGCATATCACGGCAGTAAAGATGGGAATAGAGCTTAAAGAGGTCTATCCTGAAAACAAAGATGGAAATAGGGCCTACAGAGGCCTACTACAAATATAGACATGAAAATAGGTCGTGAAGAGGCCTATCCTGAATGTAAAGATGGGAATAGGGCTTAAAGAGGCCTATATTGAAAGTAAGGATGAGAATATGGCGTAAAGAGGCCTATCCCAAAAGCAAGGATGGGAATAGGGCATAAAGAGGCTTATCGCTAAAGCAAAGATGGAAATAGGGCTTAAAAGGGCAAATTTTAAATGCAGACATGAGAATAGGGCATGAAGAGGTATATCCTAAAATTAAGGATGGGAACAGGGCGTAAAGAGGCTTATCTCAAAAGCAAGGATGGAAATAAGACATAAAGAGGCCTATACCAAAAACAAAGATGGAAATAGGGCTTAAAGAGGCTTACTCCAAATCCAGACATGGGAATAGAGCGTCAAGAGGCCTATCCCAAATGCAAAGATGGGAATAGGACGTGAAGAGGCCTATCCTGAATGTAGAGATGGGAATAGGGCGTAAAGAGGCCTACCCTGAAAGAAAAGAGAGAAATAGAGCTTAAAGAGGCCTACTCCAAATGCAGACATGGGAATAAGGTGTAAAGAGGCCTATCTCAAATGTAAAGATGGGAATAGGGCGTAAAGAGGCCTATCCCGGAAGAAAGGATGGGAATAGGGTGTAAAGAGGTCAATCCTGAATGCAAAGATGGAAATTGAGCTTAAAGAGGCCTACTCCAAATACAGACATGGTAATAGGGTGTGAAGATTCCTATCCTGAATGTAAAGATGGAAATAGGGCGTAAAGAGGTCTATCCTGAAAGTAAGGATGTGAACAAGGTATATAGAAGCCAATCCAGAAAGCAGAGATGAGAATAGGGCGTAAAGAGGCATATCTCGAAAGCAAAGATGGAAATAGGGCTTAAAGAGAACTACTCCAAATGGAGACAAGGGAATAGGTTGTGAAGAGGCATATCCCGAATGTAAAGATGGGAGTAGGGAGTAAAGAGGCCTATGATACACCTAAAATATATACTGTTTTTAGACATATTTTTATATCTATTTTTAAGATATTGCGCTTTAATGGAATGTAGTTTTGTGTTTTCCTTGCAGATATAGGTAAAAAGGGTGAAAAATGCTTAAAGGATTGAAAATGGATCAAATTTGGAGCAAAAAGTGGATCAAATTTGGAGCAAAAAGCAAATTTGGAGCAAAAAGGTCAAAAATGTGCAAAAGAGTTTTGGCACCTAAGCACCAGATCCCGCGCTTAAGCGATGGTTAAATAGAGAAGGTCGCACCTAATTGTCAGAGGCCTTGTGCTTAAGCGCCAGTGACAGTTATTGGATGAGCAAATTTGGTTTCTATGAATTTTAAAGAGGTTTTTGAGGCACCCATTGGCTTAATAAGTGGTTATAACCATCATTGACAAAAATTATCACAAAAGGATGCATCTCTTGAGAAAATACATCAAATCTAGACATATTTTGAAGGAAAACCAAGACACCTTTTTGAAAATAATAAAAGAAAGAAGAGATGACTTTGAAAAGAGTCCTGAAAGGTCCAAAAAAGTGTGAGCCCTGAAAGTATTGGAAAGTTTTGAAAGTTATACTTTAGGGAGTTAGTTCGGAGAGATTATCAGGCACCACTTTTACATTTATTTTATCCTTTTTGTTATTTTATTTTGAGTGATTGTAAAGAGAAAAGAATCAAAGAAACTTCAAGAGTTTGGTGGAGGACTTGAGATAAGTTTTTATCTTTTTGTTTTGAGACTACTTTTGATTTTAATTGAGACCTGTTGTTAGTTTAACAATGATTTCTTCTTTTAAACTAAAGTGTGGTTTTTTTTTCTCCATGGATTCTGAGTAGCTTTCTTTATCTTCCTTCTTAAAATGATAAGTAATTAAGTTTTGGACAGAAGTTGTGGAAAATATTGATCTTCAATGATGGAAGAAGTTGTGATGATTTAAATCCATGCACTTCATTTACTTCTTGATTTGGCCAATCCAGATGTTAAAATTTGTTGTGAGAACATGTAAGAACTGGGCTGGTATTGTCTCTGTCAATAATTGGAAAGAGTCACATGATGTTGTATGAATGAGAATGTATTTCATATGATTGAGTGCAAATAAATAGGGAAATATTCATTGAAGGGTGTAGAGTTAGAGGACTTTAAAGTGACAGGTTAAAGCCACCAACTTGGTTTGTTATTTTAGGTTATTATACAAGAATGTTAGCCCTTCGGTGGAGGGAATCGAGGGAACTCTAGAGTGAGAGCTAGTATCTTCCCTGCCTAGCCGATCTTTAGAACTATTCAAACTTTAAATTAGTCAATGTTCTTTATAGCATCTCCAGTAAGAGTAAAGAATATTATTGCTCCTATTTGGCACAACACAATTTGCATACTT
>NW_018235211.1:23311-26529 GCF_001263595.1 Phalaenopsis equestris
CTATATTACTTGATAACGATACGTATACTTGCGTAGTATCCCAATATATATAAATTAAAAGTTAAATTCTGTTTTTTCTTCAGGATCAAGTTTTTGGTTTTGTTGAAAAGTAAGGAAATATAAGTGAAATATAATCTGAATTATTATTTTACTTTGCATATTTGCAATATCCAGGGATCAAGTATTCGGCGTCGTCGCAGGGGAGAAATTGATTTTAAAATCAAATTTCTATTTTTTAGAATGTCTTATTTAACCTTTAAGTTATCATATCTTATTTTATTTTGTTTTAATTTATTTTATTATATGTTAGTGTATGTGTAATTCAGGTTCTGAAGGACTGGTGCCCTACAATTCTGAATTAGACAATTCTGAATTAGAAAGAATTATTAAAAAAAAATCAGAAAAACAAAAAAAATTTATAAATTTTGAAAAATCCAAAAAAATTACAGAAATGGCAGACCAAAATAATCAAAATGCTGAAATTCATCAAGAGTTTATACCTTTAAGAGATTATGCTAACCCTAATGTAGATGAACTTCATTATAGTATTCAAAGATCTACTGTAGTGGCTAATTCATTAGAGCTTAAACTTGTTATTATCCAAATGATATCAAATAATCAGTTTGGGGGATCACCAACTGAAGATCAAATATTACATCTTGCTAATTTTCTATAATTGTGCGCTACATTATTACATTTAAATACGATGATGTATCAGATGATGTCATAAGACTTAGGTTATTTCCTTTCTCACTAAATCAAATCCAAAAGATCAAAATAAAGAATAGGTAAAAGCCGTTCAACTAAGAAGTGGAAGAGAGTTGGGAGGTCGGGTTCAAAAAGAAATTGAAGAAGAGAGAGAAGAAATTGAAGAATCAAAAGAGAACGCTCCAAAAGATTCTGAGTCATATTTCTATACTAAAAATTGATTTGAAAAAACCACCACCTCCATTTCCTCAAAGACTTCGTCAGCAGAAGTTGGATAAGCAACTTTCAAAATTTTTTGAAATATTTAAGAAGCTTACAATTAATATTCCATTTGTTCCAGCCTTAGAACAAATGCCAAGCTATGTAAAGTTTATGAAGGATTTCTCAACAGGAAAAGGAAGTTTGAAGATAATGAGGACATCAGTTTATTCTTTAAACTGGAAAAAAAAAGTCTGTTATAAAAGAGCCGTAATGGATTATCATACCAAACAGCTGCCTCTCACAATTCAGCTTCACAATTCCATGTGCAATAGAAGACAGATTTTATGGGAAAGCTTTATGTGATTTAGGTGCAGGGATTAACCTTATGCCCTTATCAATATTTAAAACATTGGGATTAGGAGAAATAACCCCTACTACTATAACTCTGCAGTTAGCAGATTATTCGATAACATAACCTAAAGGAGTTATAGAAGATGTCCTAGTGAAAGTAAATCAATTTATCTTTCTTGTTGATTTCATTGTGCTAGAAATGGAGGAAGATAAAGAGATACCTATCAATTTGGGGAGACCTTTCCTATCCACAGGAAGGGCAATGATAGAAAGGGGAATTAACAATTTAACAATGCGCATCAATGATCAAACTATTACTTATAATATTTCCAAATCAATGAAATACTGTACAAAAGGAAAAGATAATGAATGTTATAGGATGGATGTTATTTTAGAACTAGTTATGAAGAAAAATCTGAAGTACAAGATTTGGAACACGAGATAGAAGAGGAATTAAATCAATGTGAAGATCTTTTAAAGGAAAATTCAAACTATATTGGAGAATGTTTTGAAGTTTTGGACACGATATACAAAGATAAATCATTTTATCCATCTTTAAAAAACCTCCAGAACTAGAGTTGAAATTACTTCCTCATCATTTAAAATATGCCTTTTTTAGACATTCCCTACTTTAACAGTTATAATTTCCTCAAAATTAACGATAGAAGAAGAAGAAAGTTTGATGAAAATTAGAAGAAAATTAATAATGGAGGAAGAAGAAAGGTTGATGAAAATTCTAAAAAATATTAAGAAAGCCTTTGGATGGATAATTGGTGATATTGCATTAATCATACTTGAGATTCAAAGGACATCAATCGACTTTACTACTATTGCATTTTACAAGTACAAAAACCCAGGGCTGATCCGCAAGGGAGATTGAATCCTGCTATGAAAGAAGTTGTAAAGAAAACAAATTTTAAAGTGGTTAGATGCCGGAATTATCTACCCTATTTCAAATAGTGCATGGGTTAGTCCAATTCATTGCATTCCTAAGAAAGGAGGAGTAACTGCAACTATAAATGAACATAGAGTTAATACCTACTTGACAAGTTATTAGGTGGAGAATATGCATTGATTATAGAAAATTAAATCTTGCCACTAGGAAAGATCATTTTTCATTCCCATTTCTAGATCAAATGTTGGATAGACTAGCTGGGCATAAATACTTTTGTTTTCTGGATAGATATACTAGTTATCACCAAATTCAAATATCTTTTGAGGATTAAGAGAAAATAACATCTACCAATCCTTATGGTACTTTTGCTTTTAAAAGAATGCCTTTTGGTTTATGTAATGCCCCTACTACATTTCAAAGATGTATGATGATAATTTTTGTGATTTAATTGAAAAATGGATTAAAGTGAATGACATTTCGGTGTTTGGAACTTCATTTTACTCATGTTTAGAACATTTATCCAAAGTTCTTAAATGCTGTGAAGAAATAAATTTAGTCCTTAACTGGAAAAAATGCCAATTTATGCTAGCAGGAGGAATTGTATTAGGACATCAAATATCAAAAAATGGTGTGGGAGTTGATCCTGCTAAAATTTAAGTGATCACTAATTTACCTTATCCAATAAATGTAAGGGAAATTAGAAGTTTTTTAAGACATGTTGGGTTCTACAGATGATATGTTAATGACTTATGATATATTAAATATTTTTCAAAAATTGCTAAGCCTTTATGCCATTTACTGGAGAAAGATGTTATTTTTAATGGCAATTTTTAATTTTGATGAGGAATGCCTAAAAGCTTTTAAGTTATTAAAAGAAAAACTAATCACTGCACCTATTATAATTTCACCAAACTAGGAAATTTTTTTTGAATTAATGTGTGATGCTAGTGATTATGCTATTGGAGTTGTTTTAGAACAAAGATATGATAAAATTTTCAAAGTTATTTACTATGCCACTAAAACTCTTAGTGAAACTCAAATTAATTATACAACAACTGAAAAA
>NW_018235211.1:26601-31580 GCF_001263595.1 Phalaenopsis equestris
ACAATGATTTCTCATTATAAGATTTAAATGAAAACGAAGGATGCTAAACCTAAGCTTATAAGATGGATTCTTCTTTTGCAAGAATTTGATTTTGTAATAGTACATCAGAAGGGGATTAAAAATCAAATTTTTTATCATTGATCTAGTCTTGAATTAGAAAAACTACTCTATTTTAAAAAAGAAATTAATGAACATTTTCCAGATGAAAAATTATTCACTATTAATGAGGGGCATGTTCCGTGGTATGCCGACATTGTTAACTTTATTGTTAGTGATATTATACCCTATGGAATGACATACCAACATAAGAGGAATTTGATTTCCGAAGCTAAGACTTATTTTTGAGATGACCCATTTTTATATAAATAAGAAAAAGATCTGATTATTCAAATATGTGTACCATTAGAAGAAACTTATGAGATTATCCAAAAATGTCATAATTCCGATTTTGGGGGACATTTTGGTGTTGATAAAACAACATACAAAATTTTACAATCTGGATTTTATTGGCCTATAATTTTTAGAGATGTTAATGCTTATATCAAAACTTGGGATATTTGTAGAAGAGTAGGCGATATTTCTAGAAGAAATGAGATGCCCTCATTTATATGCTAGAAGTGAAAATATTTGATGCTTGGGGATTAAATTTCATGGGACCATTTATACCATCTTTCAAAAATTTATATATTCTTTTAGTAGTGTACTATGTATCCAAATGGATAGAAGTTGTTGCTTTACCTAGATGTGATGCTCAAAGTGTTGCAAAATTTTTGAAAACAAATATATTTTGTAGATTTGGAATGCCAAGAGTTATCATTACTGATGGGGGAAGTCATTTCAGAAATGCCATAATGGAGAAATTGTTAAAGAAATATTATATAAATCATAGGATTGTTATTGCTTATCATCCTCAAAGAAGTGGTTTTGTTGAATTATCCAATCGGGAAATTAAAAGAATTACAGAAAAATATGTGAATCCAACAAAAATGGATTGGTAAATTAAAAAACAAAATACTACATAATATTCATAATATATATTATCAAAACTAACATACCGAACTCTTATAGGAATGTCCCCATATAGGCTAATATTTGGAAAAGCTTGTCACTTACCAGTTGAACTTGAGCATAAGGCATATTGGGCAATTAAAGAGTTCAATTATAATTTGAAAGATGTTGTTGAGAAAAGATTGTTACAATTAAATGAGATTGAAGAGATAAGGAATGAATCTTATGAAAGTGCCAAAATTTATAAAGAAAAGATGAAGATGTGGCATGATCGAACGATTCTTACTAAAAATTTTCAGTCAGGGCAACAAGTTTTGCTATATAATTAAAGGTTAAGATTATTTCCAAGCAAACTTAAGTTCAGATGGATGAGCCCATTTATTGTGATTAAAGTTTATCCTTATAGAGCTCTGGATATTAAAGATCCTAAGTCTGAGAAAATATTTAAATTTAATGGACATAGAATGAAACCTTATTTTATAGGGGATCTACATAAGTTTAATGATAGAATATGTTAGGTCAACCAGAGTAAGCACTAGTTACGTCGGGCTGACGACATAAAACCAAGTGCTTTGTGGGAGGCAACCCATAGTTATCAGTGTGTGTTTATTTTAATAGTTGTTTTATGTGTGATTAAGAAATTTTGGGGTAGTATTTTTCAGACTATTATGTGTTAGTATTAATTTTAAGATATTTTTTAGTGATCTAGACATGTTAAAATGATAATTTGGACGTTAAGTTGACTATTGTAAAAATGTGCACTGGCACTTAAGCGCCAAATCCAGCGCTTAAGCATGGCAGTTTAAAAACATGTGCAAAATTAATATTCTGGAAGGGAAAATAGCCTAGAAGTTTGTAAAAATGTGCCAAGGCAATTTCTAAATGTGGCTACGAGTTATTTGAAGGATTTAGGCCTATAAATAGAAGGGTTTAATGAAGGAATTTCACCCTAGATCAATTCTAGCCCTAAAGTCTAAGAGAGAGATATATTTTAAGATGATGTCTTCATGGGAGATGGATTTGAAGAAGATGGAGGAGACCATGAGGAAGAAATTTATTAGTCAAAGTGCACAAGAGATGTATAACGGTTTCTTAGCCGTTAGTATTGAATGGGTATCAGAGAAGATTAGCAAAAATGAAAATGCCATGTCTGTATTGGAGATTCATGCACATTTTGAGCGTATTGGATGGAAATTGAAAATGCAATTTAGCCACACTAGCTATATAGAGGAAGCAGATAATGAGACGTTTCTTAAGAAAAGTGGATTGAAGAAGATTGCATCAGAGCACGTCACCACCGTCCGTTTTATCACCACCGTCCGTTTTATCAACTTTAATGAAAGACCTGAATATGTTCCTTCTAATGAAGAATGGAATTAAGGTCTATGTATGATTTTATGTTTTTTTGTGTTTAAAGATGTTATCTTTAAGTGTTTCAGTGTTTAAGACTTGCTTTTAGTGTTTGTGTTACTTAGGTGTTTGATTGTGAAAAATTGTTAAGTGTTTGTATTTAGGAAAATTTTCTCATCCAAGACTATTTGGAATAAGAACTAATTGTTTAACTGTATTTGTACTCATTCGTGAATTAATATAAGTTTGTTTGTCTGAAATTTTGTGTTATTTTAGCCTCGAATTGAAATAGTTGTTAAAGAGAATTTTGAGATAAAGAAGAGTTACAGGATGTTGAAAAGAGTTACAGGATGTTGAGAGTTACAGGATGTTGAAAATAGTCATTTAAGTGCTATGAGACCATTTCAGGGTGGTTTACTTAGGAAAATGATGCATTTTACTGTAATTTAAAAATTTTGGAAATTGTGCACTGGCGCCTATGTGCCACATGTCACGCTTAAGCATGAGCAAACCTGAGAGGTAGGTGCCTAAGCTCCACTTACCCGCGCTTAAGCGCCGGTTCACGAAAATCGATTTGCAAAAGGTTAAAAGTAAAAATTTGAGCCAAACATCGCCATTTTTATCCTCCCGTCACCTTCAACCTCTCAAAAATATGATTTTGGAGAGCTAGGGCACACCATCAAGTGGAGATTTCTTGGTAGAATCAAGAAAAATTTTCTAGATTTGGATTGCTTAACGTAAGAGCTTTACTTCTATGTACAAATTTTAGATTTTCACCATGTATTTTGAGTACATTTGGAAGAACTCAAAAATTCACTATTCATGGTAAGAAATGAGGAAAATTTTATGAAAATCGCGTAGGAGGTGTGGTTTATGCTTTTAGAAGTTTAGTTTAGTGGTGTAGACTTGATTTTTTACGTTATTGTTGGAATTTATCAAGTTTGTAGAATGACACCAAGATTGAAGAGGAACAAAGGCAAATCCCTTTCAATTTGAGTAAATTTATTAGTTCAAAAGCTCAAGATTGGTATAGTGATGTGTTGCAATCGTGCAAATTGATTCAGAAGGGATGTCTTAAAAATTCAGGTGGAGACATGGAAGATTTAATTATTCGCCGACAGTGGGAAAAATTTTGTCATTTTTTGGGTATGGCAGTTATATCTGTTGTGAGGGAGTTCTATGCAAATCTCCTTGAAGCTGAAGACAATCGAGTTATGGTTTGAGGAAAGTTTGACGAGTTATGGTTTGAGGAAAGTTGGTACCTTTTCTTCAGAGGTAATTAACTTGTTTTACCATTTACCATTGGGTATGTTATGTTTTAATTCAAATTTTAGCCCTACTGAAGTGGAGTTAGATGAGATTATCTCTTACTTGACTATTGGGAGAGGACTTTAAAAGATCTCTAATGAGAGGAGAGTAAATTTCCCAACTTCAAAGTTATGTGCACTTTCAAAGACCTGACACTATTTCATTTTTGCTCGTCTTCTTCTGACCAATCATCTCAGCGAAGTGACCAGAGAAAGAGCGACATTGAAATATTGTATTCAAGAGAAAAAGCTCATCAACATTGAAGCTTTGATCTGTCATACTATCATCAGTTCTGCTACAACTGTTACAACTGCATGTCTGGGGTTTGCTTCCTTGGTCTTCTCTTTGTGTGAGCAGGCTGGAGTTAAATATGATAGCTGAGAGGAGGTGTTATTACCTCTAAATCCCATCACTAAGGTGACTGTGAAGACTTATTCTGAGCATTCAATTTTTGGTTAAAGAGGAGGATTTTCTCAAAGCTATGGAATGGAGACGTCTGCTGCTTCTACATCTAGACCATCTACCTCACGTGCTTCTACATCTCGAGGTGAGTCTAATGAGACCTGAGATGAATTATTGCAGAGGATGATGGATAATATTAACTTTACTATTAATAAGGTACAAAATTTAGAGCGTTTTGCAAAGCATACTTATAGGTATAATAGGAGAAAAAGTGGTTATGAAGAAAAATTTCACTCATCTATGGAGAGCCTCATTAGGGGTAACCAAGGAGTGCAATTTCCTCCATATCCTAGATGTATCTTAGATACACTGATTATGAGCCTGCAAAATTTTGGGATAGCAGTGATTCAAAGGATCAAGAGTAGAGCTGAGAGATTTATTTTATGATTGTAAAATAATATGATATGAACTATGGGGTCTGGGCTTGCTAAATTTGCATCTGTTTTGGTTTGAACTATGTGATGTTGTTTGTACTTTTATGTTTAAGTGAGAATTATGATGTGATGTGTTTTCATGTTTTAGACTTGGGACATGTATGTATGTTTACTTGTTTAGATATTGTGATGTGTGTGACTTTTATTTTTAATTGTATTGTAATGTTTGTGTTAATTAGAAGTTTGTTTAAAATTCTACGGTAGTAACTGTTGTGAGTTTTGTGATTTAGTTAGTTTAGAACTTAACTTAATTCTATATCTGTTGTAAGGTTAAAAATCTAGCTAACTTAGATCTTAAATTTAAATTTCTAAAACTACTACCTTGTATTTTCTTTTATCATGTTAGTGTGTTTGTTTTTATGCTGAGAATGTGAAATCAAGTTAGTGTGTTAGTTTACTTTTATGTTTATACCCACT
>NW_018235211.1:31755-89236 GCF_001263595.1 Phalaenopsis equestris
CTGCTTATATATATATATATATATATATATTAAGAGGGGAAGCATCTATTGTATAGGAAAAACTAAAGTCTAAAAATCAATGAGGAAGAACCCAAAACATCATGTCTACAATCTAAGGTAAGGTTTTTGTAGTTTATCCCCTTGTAGTAACAGTTGTAGAGGGAGGGGAGGGGAAGTGGAGACCTCAGCATGATTCGAGTTTGAACCCTCCAAAGCCAGAAAATTGGCAGGCCTGCTAGCTTCCCTATAAAAAATGAGATTTATAGTTTGATCTCAGTGATAGGCTTCTTTATCCTGTAAATCCACTGGTTTATGTGCCAAGGGGGGGCAATGTTGTTAGCGATTAGCTCCACCAGGTGGGAAGAGTCCACTTCAGCAATAATCCATTTCCATTGAATTTACATGGCAAATTTTAGGGCCTAGTAAAGAACAACAACTTCTGTTTCCAGGGCATCTGTAGCAATATAGGGAGCCTTGAAATATAACAAAGCTTTACCAGTGTGATCTCTAAAGATACCTCCAATACCAGCTTTCTTGTTGGCGAAACTTCCATCAGTGTTTATTTTAATGAAAGGATGAGGAGGCTTCTCCCATCTAACCTTGATTACCTTAAGCTGTTTGAGTTCAATATTAGGCAGGACCTTCAAAGTCTTAGGGAACTTCTTCCAACTAATCAGCTTATATAAGTAGGCCTGACAATTAGACACCACAGAATCAGTGTTAGTTCCAATGTCCTCATGCCATACCTTGTTCCTAGCATTCCGAAGAAACCAGGCAACAATGAAGGGAAGAGACATTAGATTAATTGCCTGCCAGTCTTTTAAACTGTCTTTGATGTTTCCCCAACCCAAATTAATCAGATTAAGGTTAATCTTAGAGTTCAACTTTTTTCCAAACATCCTTAGCAAATCTGCATCTGAAGAAGAGATGATCACTGGATTCTTGATCATTTTTACAAAGGTGACATCTTGAGGGGCCTTTCAATCCTTTCAGCTTCAGTATGTCATCAGTTGGAATTAAATTATTTAATACTCTCCAAGAAAAGAACAACATAGAAGGAGTTAAGAATTTTTGGCAAGTGCAAATATTCCACTAGCATTCATCCCATCTGAATAAGCTATTCTGGATGTCCTTTGAAATGCTAGATCTGGTCCTTTTAATAAGTTGAATCTGGTCTTTTTTATTTCTATTAAAGTGGATTTTTGAAAT
This sequence comes from Phalaenopsis equestris, assembly GCF_001263595.1. NCBI lineage: Eukaryota > Viridiplantae > Streptophyta > Magnoliopsida > Asparagales > Orchidaceae > Phalaenopsis > Phalaenopsis equestris. The sequence continues at coordinate 32,965 of NW_018235211.1, forward strand.
GCTTCTAGCAGATGAATCCTTCAAAATGTTATTCAAGGCATCCTTAGACCACTCATTTCCACTCCTATAGTCTTTAACAAGTAAATCCTCCTCTTTTTCATTATGCAGAGGCTCCAATTGATCAGCAGGAGACCATTTGTCCTTCTAGAAGTTGATCTCTCCATGGCCCAACTCCCAAATAAGAAATTTATCAATATCCTCCCTACCCTTGAGCATCTGGATCCAGATCCTGGAGTCTCCAAATTTCTTAGTTACTTCCTCAGGATGATCAAATTCGTAGTATTTGGCCTGAATGAACTTAGACCATAAGCTTTCATTTTGTCTGAAATTGATCCAAAGTTTACACATGCTAATTTGTTGCATATGGTGTAATCCTTTAAATCCCAAACCACCAGCTTCATATGGTTTAGCCACTCTTTGCCAACTTGCCCAGGCCATTTGTTTCCTCTTCCCAGCCCAAAATTAAAGTTCTCTCCAGCATCAAGGTGGTTCTTTTTTTCATGTTTTCCACTTGGAGGGTATAGAGAGGGATGGATGTGAGGATGCTCTTAATTATGGTGATCCTTCCACCATCAGATAAGTAAGAATTTGACCACCCCTAAAGGGTAGAATTAATTTTGTCTACAACCTGTCTACAACCTCAATTTTGTCTACAACCTCGTCAAGATGGGTCTGTTTGATTCTACCTCTAACTAGTTGAGTGCCCAGATATTTAAAAGGAGATGAGAACCCAGTGAAGTCTGAGAAGTCTGATAACCACTGCTTGAGTGATATTGGTACTCTCTTGCAGGGAAGGATCTGACACTTGTCTTTATTAACTTTCAGGCCAGACACATGTTGAAACTTATTCAAGCACTCATCAAGGTACTTAGTAGCTGCATTTGTTGCCCTAGTGAAAATGAGAATGTCATCAGCATAAATAAGGTGACTAATGTCCATCTTAGCTCTATTATGATAGGCATTGAAGCTTTTCTTTTTCTCCTGGCCAACAATGAGTCTTGATAAGTAATCCAGAACCAGAATGAAAATAGTTGAGGAAAGAGGATCTCCTTGTTTAAGACCTCTAGTTGCTTTGAAAAACCCATATGCTTTCCCTTTTATGAAAACAGAGTTGGCATTGGCCTCTAGCCATCTTTTAATGGTCTGAAAGAACGCCTTAGAGAATCCTCTTGCCTCCAAACATTCCATATTGAAATCCCAGTTCACCATATCATATGCCGTCTTCAAATCAAGCTTATAGATTACATTGCCTCCTCTGCAAGGTCTCTCCAAGTCCTGTAACAGTTCTTGAGCTAATAAAATTTGGTCCCCCATACTTCTCCCTTTCACAAATGCTGCTTGATCAATGTTAATCAGCTGAGGTAGGACCGGCTAAAGTCTGCTCACCAAAATTTTACTTACAATCCTGCTGATTACATTGGTAAGGCTCAGAGTTCTGAACTGACTCCAGCAGTTTTTAATAGAAGTCTTAGAAATGAAAACAATAGAGGAAGCACTAATTATTGTTAGGGAGAGAGTGTCCTTTAAGAAAATGTTAAATAGCTTGAATTACCTCTACCTTAATTACCCCCCAGGCTTTTTTGTAGAAGTCTGCAGTGAAGACATCAGGGTCAGTTGATTTACTGCTATCTATGGACTGTAATGCTCTTTGAATCTCCTCCTCCTTATGTATGTCTGTCAGATTTAAATGGGCAGTGTACTGATTGCTTTCAGAAAACAAACTTTTATCTATGTGGCCTCTATCAGTTTTGTGCTCATTCATGAGGTTTTGGCAGTATAAGACAGTACTTTCAGCAATCTCCTCCTTCTTCTGGAGCCAAGTACCATTCTGATCTTTAATGCAATGAATAGTGTTGCACTTTCTCTGGTAATTAATGCAGGCATGGTAAAATTTTGTATTTCTATCCCCTTCAGTAAATTTAGTCTTGGCAGCTTTTTGCTTTAAGAACTGGTCTTGCCAGTTTACAGTAGTTAGAACTCTCTCATTGGCCTCTAAAAGAGCAGTTTCATCAGTATTACCTTTGTTGTGCTCCTCCTTTAGATCAAGCAGCTCCTTTTCAGCCTTTTCCACAACCTTCAGCAAATCCCCAAAAGTATTCCAACTCCACTGTTTGAGAGCTTTTCCCACCTTTTTTTGCTTTTTCCACAGGCTGATGAAGGGGTCAGAGTGTGAATCATTCTTCTAATTTTCTTTTACAATTTGTAAGAAATCCTTATGTTGTGACCAAACATTCAAGTACCTAAAATCACTCTTCTAACATATGCTATTAGGGCCAATGGTGATCAACAAAGGCCTGTGATCAGTTCCAGCAAGGCTTAAATGAGTGATAGTAGTCTGCAAGAAGTTTTGAATTCAGTGGTCATTAGCAAAGACTCTATCCAGTATTTCCCACATATTCTTCCATCTCCAGGTGAAGGCAGGGACACTAAATCCAAGGTCAAATAAACCAATTTTTTGAATGTTGTCATTGAAATTGGATATGGTGACAGGATTGGGAGTTCTGCCCCCCCTCCTTTCAGCAGAAGAGGAAATGCAATTGAAATAACCTCCCACAATCCATGCTTTATCAATAGAACCCTGAATGTTCTGAAGGGTCTCCCAAAATTTAGTTCTTGTTGTTTTGGTGCTTCCTGCATAAACAAAAGAAGCAAATCCATCCATGTCATCAGTACTAATGCTCATATGCAAAATTTGTTAGTGATTAACTAAAATAGAGCACTTCATTTCTTTCCTGCAGAAAGTCCAAATTTTGTTATTAAGGTTAGTGAAAAGGTTGAAACCATGGAACACTTTAGCAATTTTCTTAGTGTTGATATGAACCATAGGTTCCAAAATGGCTAAGCACCAAAATTTGTGTTTTTTGTTAAGGTAATTGAGTCTTTTTAGAGATAAGGGGTGAGCGATCCCCCTTATGTTCCAACACAACATATTGATCATGGGGAGGGGGGATAGGTGGAGGGTTGGGATCTCGATCTAGTCCTTCCCCTTGGTTTGTTAATACTTCCTCTCCTTTGGGTGGTAGGGTCATCATTTATAGATAACTCCTTTTCATTTCCCTTTTTCAGTTCTTCTTGTTTGGAATTTCTTTTCTTTCTTGTTTTTTGGATCTACCATTCTGATTTCAAGTCTTTATTCAGTTCTGAAACCATAGCTTCAGTAGGGGAGGCCACCTCCACTCTATCCACATGATCCCTTGTATTCTTAGAAGACTCAATAGAGTCCCTTAAGAGGACTTGAACTGAAAGGTTCCCACTTTCAGTTCTACCTGTCTCCACAATCTCTCCAACTGTTTCCCTCTTCTTAGATAAAGGGGTCACAACTTGCTGAGCCTTGGGAGTAATCTGATCAGTAGTTTGATTGTTTGTCTCTTTTGTTCCTACCACATTGGAGATCTATTGGTGAGCTTCTTTGTTGCTTTCTCTCAGGAGATGGGTATTTTTCAGTATTCAATTCTAGCTGAGGGTGAGTTGTCTGCCTTATGTTAGGAGGATTTAGCCTGTAGCATTTCTCCCTAGTGTGGCCAAACATTTTACAGTGTTGGCAGTAATAGAGCCTTTGCTCCAGGACTACTTCCTGCCAAAAGCCGTTCAAGGAGTTTCCAATCCAAATCCTCTTAACTTCAGACAGGGTAACATCTCTCTCCACCAGAATTTTGGCATTTGCTGGCCTTGCTTTGTTATAGGTAGCAGCATCCACCTTCAATGGTGTGCCTAAAGTGAAACCAATATTAAATAAAGCATTTAGATTGAAAAGATGCAATGACAGTTTTGGTAGCTTGAACCAAATTGGCACTGTAGGGGGTTCCTGAGAAGGGTCATACTTAGGGGTTCATTTAAAAATTTTCATTTCAGCACTAGCAATAATTATTGGTTGTTTAACAAATATTCTTGCATAGTTTTCTTCCTTTATCAGTTGGATAAGGAGGTGTCTGCCATCCAATAATCCTAGCTTCCAGTCAGCTATATTCAGAGATTCAAAGTATTTCCTCATAGAATCCATCTTTGGGTGACCCAGGCTATATTTTCCAATAAGTGTGAATTGAACTTCCAAGTTCAGTTCAGCAAGGTCCTATTCTGAGAAGATAGCAGTAGGTTCTCCATCCTTTGAGCCCACAGGATGGATGCACAGGGCAGTACCCCTGCCAGCAGCAGTATTATGAAAATCCTGAGGAAATACTAGAAGATTTGGATCCACCAAGGGGGAAGAAGGTTTTCCTATAGCCCCAACATACGTTGCTTTTCTCCGTTGCAGGTTTGTCTCCAAATCAGTAGGAGTAGCCATAAAAATCCACCACAAGCACCCCACAAGGGTGCTCAACAAGTAGAGGAGAGAAGAAATGGAAAAACGAACTTCCAAGCTTGTTCAGCAGCAATGGAACAGTAAAAACAGCTCCAGCAAAGCCATGTAGCTTGAAATGTCAAATCAACTTCTTAAGGTAAGAGCAAGCTTCTTCCCACAGCTCCACAGCCTCTCCAAGTAGGGCCATCACTTCCCAAACCCTAACAAAGCAAAGCTAGGGCCAACCACCAACTCCAAGTTATATATTCATTCCTGCCTATATATATCTGATGCTAAATCTGTTAAAAATTTAAGTTGGGGGGGGGATGAAAAATATTTTCAAAACTGGAATTTTATTTGTTTTAAAATGTGCTACAAGTGAATTTGATCTGAAAAGAAAAAACTTGATTATGTATATGAAGTTATATTAGGGAAGTAAGATTTGATTTTAGAAATGGGTAAGAAAATTTAGTTAAAGGTAAGAAAATTTAGTTAAAGAAAATTTAGTTAAAATTTTTAGTAACGAAGAAAAACTTTAAGTTAAAAAGTTTTTAGATGAGAAAATGATTAGTACAAGTAACTATCTTTAGTAAGAAAAATTAAATTTTTGAAAAATTTAGATAATTTAGACTTTTATTTTTAATGCTTAAATTTCTTTTACTAAAAATATTTTTCAAAACTATTACTATATTTTGAAGTAAAAGATTATTAGTAAAATATTTATATCAAGACTTTGCCTTAGGAAAGGAGAGTGGAATTCAAGATCATTAAAGGCCTATCCAGATATGGTAATCCTTGCCTGAAAAAGAAAAAGAAAAGAAAAGAGAAAGAAAAGAAAAAGAAAAAGCAAAAAAAAAGGAAGGAGAAGCTTGAGGATTAGTGCAAGGTTGAAAAGGGAGGAAAAGCTTGGGATTAATGCCTAATAAAAAAATTGTTAACTTGAGAAACTCTAAGCTTATAGATATAATATAGTAAGTAAAATTATTTTTAATGAAAATTTTTAAGTAGAGATAATAAAAGAACTAAATTCTAAATTTCGAAAATCTACAATACATTTCTGAATTAGATGGAAACTCATATTTTCATCTTTCTTAACTTTAACAATTTCTAAACTTTAAGTTGGTCGCATTTACTAAATATTTTTTCTAAATTAGCCTGCTATATTTCAAAATCAAAATTTTAGTAAATCCTAAAGAAACTCATATACATATCATACATATTTATTTTTTAAAGATAGAAGTGTCACTTGAGGATAAGTAATATTTTATGTTTGGGGGATTTTGATACACTTAAAATATATAGTATTTTTAGACACATTTTTATACTTATTTTTGAGATATTGCACTTTAATGGAAGGTATTTTTGTGTTTTTCTTGCAGATACAGGTAAAAAGGATAAAAAATGCTTAAAGGAGTGAAAAAGGATCAAATTTGGAACAAAAAGGTGAAAAATCGTGCAAAAGAGTTTCGGCGCCTAAGAAAAGAGTTTTGGCGCCTAAGCGTCAGATCCGGTCCTTAAGCACTGGTTAAACAAAGAAGGCCATGCTTAAGGGCCAGAGGCCCCATGCTTAAGTGCCAGTGGTAGTTATTGGACGAGCAAATTTGGTTTTTGATAATTTTGAATAGGTTTTTGAGGCACCCATTGGCTTAATAGGTGGTTATAACCACCATGGATGAAAATTATCATTAAAGTATGCATATCTTGAGGAAATATATCAAATCTAGAAATATTTTGAAGAGAAACCAAGGCACCTATTGAAATATTATAAAAGAAATAAGAGAGGATTTTGAAAAGAGTCTTGAAAAGGTCCGAAAAAGTGTGAGTCCCAAAAGTATTGGAAAGTTTTGAAAGTTCTCATTTGGGGAGTTAGTTCGGAGAGATTTTCAGGCACCACTTTTACTTTTATTTTATCCTTTTTCTTATTTTATTTTAAGTGATTATAAAGAGAAGAGAATCAACAGAACTTCAAGAGTTTGGTGGAGGACTTCAGATAAGTTTTTATTTTTTTGTTTTAAGACTACTTTTGGTTTTAATTGAGACTTGTTGTGGGTTTGACAATGATTTCTTCTTTTAAACTAAAGTGTTTTCTCCATGAATTTTGAGTAGTTTTCTTTATCTTTCTTCTTAAAATGATAAGGAATTAAGTTTTTGATGGAATTTGTGGAAAGTATTGATCTTCAATGATGAAAGAAGTTGTGATGATTTAAATCCTTGCACTTTATTTACTTCTTGATTTGGCCAATCCAAATGTTAAAATTAGTTGTAAGAACTTGTAAGAACCTGGATGGTATTGTCCCAGTCAACAATTGGAAAGAATCACATGAGGTTGTATGAATGAGAATGTAGTTCATATGATTGAGTACAAATAAATGGAGAAATATTCATTAAAAGGCGTAGAGTTAGAGGACTTTAAAGTGACAGATTAAAGCCCCCAACTTGGTTTATTATTTTAGGTTCTGATATGAGAACGTTAGTCCCCAGGTGGAGGGAATTGGGGAACTCTAGAGTGAGAGCTAGTGACTTCCCTACCTAGCTGGTCTTCAGAACTATTCAAACTTTAAATTAACCAATGTTCTTTATAGCATCTCTAGTAAGGGTAAAGATTATTATTGCTCCTATTTGACACAACATAATTTGCATACTTCCACAATAGAATTTCTATACTTATTACTTATTTATAATAAAAAGAAAAATATTTTCATATTTAGTGTTTTTCTTCTACAACAACTCTAGTTATCTTTTTAAATTGTTATTGTTCTATCAAAATAATGAAAACACCAAAATTTTTTAAATTTTCATTCTTGTAAAAATCATCTTTAGTTTAGATAATTATCTTTTTATTAAAAATAGAAAGTTTGGTATTCAATAGTGCATATTGCTTATTCTCCCTGTGGGTTCAATATTCAAGTCTTAATAAAAAATTTCTATATTACTTGATAACGATACGTATATCTGCGTAGTATCCCAATATATATAAATTAAAAGTTAAATTCTTATTTTTTTTCAAAATCAAGTTTTTGGTTTTGTTGCAAAGTAATAAAATATAAGTGAAACATAATCTGAATTATTGTTGTACTTTGCATATCAGCAGTATCTAGGGATCAGTCTATCCCAAAAGTAAGGATGGGAATAAGGCCAAAAGAGGCCTATCCCGAAAGCAAAGATGGAAATAAGGCTTAAAGAGGCCTACTCTAAGTGCTGACATGGGAATTGAGCGTGAAGAGACCTATCCCAAATGCAAAGATGGAAATAGGGCATAAAGAGGCCTATCCCGAAAGCAAGGATGGGAACAGGGTGTAAAGAGGCCTACTCTAAATGTAGACATGGGAATAAGGCGTGAAGAGGCCTATCCTTAATGTAAAGATGGGAAAAGTGTGTAAAGAGGCCTATCCTGAATGTAAGGCTGGGAATAAGGTGTAAAGAGGCCTATCCCAAAAGCAAAGATGGAAATAGGGTATAAAGAGGCCTACTTCGAATGTAAAGATGGGAATAGGGTGTAAAGAGGCCTATCCCGAATCTAAAGATGGGAATCAGAGTTTAGGTCCTAACCATGAGAATATTATGAAAATAGTGTAGAGGATATGTGGTGTTGAGTTCATAAATATGTGACATTTGAAGATTGACATTGGTAATGAAGAATCGTGAGACTTTGTATAGAGTATGAAACTTCGGGAGATGTGAAGAAGTTGATGCAGACAAGAATAATCGTGATGCGCAAGTAAAGAGTAAGAGACCTCGAACTCGAGAGAAACAAACTCAAGCAAATTTATTTTTCATTTCTTGTTATTTTTATCACATTTAATTAACAAAGTAAATATATATATATATATATATATATATATAAATTTCATTATTATTAAGTTTTTTATTATTTTGTTCTTTGTTTATTATAGCTTAGAACCAATGTATGGTTCGGCAGCTCTTGCCTCATTACACAAAGGGAAATTCAAGAAATAGACTGCATTCAAAAAAAAGTTTCATTGATATGCTCAAAATAGGTGTTATAGAATGAATTCATGTTGAAAGCATCAAAAGTACATCTGAACCATCTCATGTTTAACACAACTAGAACATCACTTGCTGAATATATATCATATACGCTGCTCCGACACAGTGCAAAAGGTGACAAAAGGAACTAATTGTCTATCCTCTATGGGACGAGCACCTGATCAAGCTGACCTACTAAGCCACGTTCCAGGACAAGAATTCCCTTTACGCTTTACGTGTACTTAGAGGTGCAACCCTCTCATAGCACGTAATGGTGTAGCTCCTCTAGCTCCCAATCTGGTCAGAATCTGAATGACTTCTTGTTGTTGTCCATCCTTTTGAAAGTCACAGATACTCTGCGGTGTCGTACCCTTGGGATTCAATGCTTGGCTAAGTCTGCTCCATTTCATTTGAGAATCAGAACTGAACCTACAGATAGTGGAATCTTAACAGATCCCCTAAACTACCTAGGGCCAATAACGTCAATTTCTTTTCCAAATAGTATATTGCTCTTGCTCATGAAGGAGATCATGCAAAAAGTCCTCATGAAATCATGATGGCCTATGTGTGGGGGAATGCAATGTTCCTCATCATAGATGTTGATGATACAATTGTTTGGAATGTAATCAGCTGTCACTATCCTCCATCTAACCATTCTCTTGATCATCCGCTTTATCTTGAAGGGCATGGGGTCCACCTCATCATTTTTTAAGATGCTTGGGGAATTCCATTGTCTATCCTTAATGAAATTATAGCACCATCTGCATGGGATGGTTATCCTGCCTTTTCCTCTCATCCACTTTTGTGGCTCAAAATAAGTTCTTTCCATCAGCAAGCCAGCCCCAACCCTATCTCTTAAATCAAATATGCAGTCTAGGATTCTTCTTTCATCACTTTCAGAGAAGACTCCCGTGTATAGCTCTACGCCTTCCAAATTATTGATGATATTTCCTTGAATTTCTTCATTAAACTCAAATTCTCTCCTCTTAACTTTATTTATTCTTTCCAATTCTACTGTGTGGATCCTTTTAGATCATTGAAGTGGATCTATCTTCTCCACATCTATAGTATACCACGTCTGACTTGGCTCCAAAAGTAATGGAATGTAAGATTCAGGATCCGGATAAACCATCTCCTGGTGTCCCATGTCGGCAGCTATGAATTCTTCAAATGAACTGTAGTGGTCTAAGTGTAGAACATTGCATGTCGGACACTCCATTAATGCCCCTCCTGTTGACGACTGAATAGGAACTTTGACATTACACATTGGGCCTCTGTAAAAATCATCCTGTACTTTATATTGTACTTGCTCCGTAGGGAATTCAGACTCATCTTCTGAAGCGGGCAGACTCGTGGAAATCTCTCTCATGAAATGGTCGTATATTTTCACCTTAGGAATTGGGGTAAGTAAATTTTTTGCCTCTTACAAGTATCTTCTTTCTTCGCTTATAAAAGTTATGTGTCTGTGACAATTGGCATTCCAGCGCTGAGTCTCCTCAAAGGTGGATCTGGCAGTCTTCCTTCGTCAGTGCTGACTAAGTTTCCGATTGGTGCGATTATCTTGGATGGTAAATGGCTAGTTCCCTTCATTGGATTCTGTTGTGTTACTCCTTTCTTCTTCTTTGGAGAGGAGACTGCTTTTGTATTAATCCTCAAAAGCAATGATAACTCTTACTTTTCTTGTCATTTAACTATGTCCATCGGGGGACCCTCATAGTTAACATTGACCTGACCAAAGTCTAAGTCAAAATCTATGAAGCTGCCTTGATGTGCCCTTTCCTCTTTGAGTGTGAGATTCAAGCCATCCTTGAAGGCAAAAATCAGCTTCCTTCATGACAGTTTTTCTGCATATGACAATAAAAAACATTAGTGCGCTGAAATTTATTGGGAACAATAACATAACAAAATATTTATCAGATAAAATTTTAATTTGTGAAGGCGCAAAATTTTTTTATTATTATCTTTTTTTTAATTTTAATGAGATGTTAAAATTGAGAAAAACAGAAGAGAAAAAGAATGAAGTGAGCAACTTCAAAAATTTTCATTTCTTTAAAATTAATCTTGATACAAAATTTTGGACTCAGTCATAGACATTTGACCAAATAAGTAAACCCAGAACAATCCAAATCTCAAAATCTCATTTTAAACAATGTCACATGGCATAATATGTTTTCAAATATCGTCCATTGATTGGTAGCATAAGCCTTTTGCCTCAAAAATCCACCAGCTAGTAGGCTCCTCCTGAATAGACCCTTTCTACGACAAATACTCCCTCCCAAGTTGGTTCAAATTTTCCACTTATCTCGTGGTGTGCAAGAATAGGCCGCTTGAGAATAAGAATGAGGTCACCAACTATGAACGTCCTCGGGCAGACCAATTTGTCATGAGCTTGTACCATCCTTGCTTGGTAAAGTTCCAAATTTGGCTGTGCTTCTAGTTGCTTCCCTTTAAGACTTCTAATTATTCTAGTCTGAGCTTCACACTTTCTTATGTTGTAAGTTGATTGGCGATGGTGACTCTGAGAGACGGTGTCTGGATTTCTAACAACAGTACGGCGTTGGACTAGTACTTGAGCGCATAAGGAGTACATTGATTCAGAGTTCTGAATGTTGTTTAATAAGCATATAAAGCTTCTAATAGTCTGTTATGCTAATCTCTTTTGTTTTCATCTAGTGACTTCTTTAAAATATGTACCAGTATTTTGTTGAAAGCCTCGGATAGGTCGTTTGCCCTGGGATAGTAGATTATAGAGTATTTCCACTCTATCCCATGCCTTTTGACAAAGTTATTGTTTTGGTGCTTTTAAAAACTATTCCTTTATTGGAAATTACTCTGTGGTACACTGAAATGGTAGATAATTTGACTCTTGAAGAATTGAAGGACGAGCTGTGTTATAACCTCTCGTAATGGCACTGCCTCTGTGTACTTGGAGAAGTAATCCATAGAGACAAGAATAAATCTGTGTCCCTTAAAGGATGGAGAGTCTATTAGACCTATTATGTATGTGCCCCAACACTCGAATGGCCACGAGACGATGGTTGGATGTAGCACATTCGGAGCTTGGTGCAAGACCACACCATGCACATAGCACTAGTGACACTTTCTAGCTATATCCATGCAATCAGACATCAATGTTGTCCAATAATAATCGAGTCTCTTGATCTTCATTTCCATATTTGGCCCTCACTAGTGAGTGCCACATAATCTGGCATATACTTCCTTGATGACATTTTGTGCCTTTGCTTTATTTAGACATCGCGGCCACATCTGATCGAATGATCTTCTGTAAAGAACATCTCCCACTAAGGCATATGAAATAACTCTTCTTGTGATGTGATATGCGTCGGACTTATCCTCTGATTTCTTTTTAGTCTGCAAATATTCTATTAAAGGCTTACGCTAGTCTTAATTGATGTCAGTAACTGCAATCATTGTTCCTTCTTCTTTTTAGAGATTGTGCAGATTCTCAAGGTTAATTTGAGACAAAACTTGTCTTCCTTGTATTATAATATCAATAGAATCCTCCGGTGGACATGTTAGCTCCTTAGCGAGTTTTGCTAAAGCATCGACATGGGCTTTATCTCCACGAGGAATCCGACAGAAAGTTACATTAGGAATCTATTCAAGTAGCTTCACTGTATATTGGTGGTATTCTGCTAGTCTTGGCTTCAAAATCTTGTATTGTCCGGCAACTTGTTGGATGACAAGTTGAGAGTCACTGCTGACGGTAATATCCATTATATCCATCAAAAGTGCCAACTCCAATCTGATGATTAACGTTTCATATTCTGATTTGTTATTGGTGTACAAATTTGTCAAGTGGTAGGAGAATCTCAACATGCCCTTATATGACATGATGAAAATTAAACTGATCCCTGCTTTGCCCGGTATAACTATCCCTGATCTTTTATATTTTCTGGCTGACAAAGCTCCGTCAAAGTACATCTCCCAGCATTGTGCACTGGAGAATTCCATTTGTAAGACCTATTCATCCAGCAACTCATCGTTGAGTGGGGACCTAGCTGGAAGTGGGTGTGCAACGAGAAGATCTACCAAAATTTGTCTATTGATAGCACAGATGGGAACAAAAGTTATATCAAACTACAACAAAATCATCGAGTACCTTGCTAGACGTCCAAAAGTGTTGGTCAGGTCATAAAATATTACAAGGGATTAACTTTTGAAATTTGGGTAATCTTGTGAGAAAGCATGTAATGTCTAAGCTTTTGAGCTGTGAAAATTAAAGCTAAAAAATGCGCCTCAATAGGCGGATACTTTACCTCTGTCGGTATTAGACGGCGAGTCAAGTAATAAAGTGTGTTTTCCTTGCCCTCGTCATTGACCTGAGCTAGCAAGGCTCCAAGAGAGTCATCTAAGGCTGCAGTATAAAGTATCAACAATTATTCCTAGATAAAGGCTGCCAAAACAGGCGGTGTCATTAAATATCGCTTAATATACTCAAAGGCCCACTGGCATTTCTCTTCTTAAATGACTTTGACATTATTTTTAATTAATGCCGAGAAGGGCTCACACCTACATAAGAGATTAGAAAAAAAGCATCTCAGATATGTCAACTTTTCTTGGAAGGAACGTAGCTGTTTCAAAGTTTTGGGAGGAGGCATTTTCAAGATAGCTTTAATCTTATCCGGGTCAATCTCGATTCCCCGCTTGATTCCCTGATGAGGATGAATGAATCCTAAAAACTTCCCGGATGTAACACTGAAGGTGAACTTTACGGAATTAATCTTAAGATTATATTGTCATAATTGTTTGAACACGATCCTCAAATCATACAAATGGTCTATTTTCTGTTTGCTCTTGATGACCAAATCATCCACGTAGCATTCCACTTGGTTGTGAATGAGGTCATCAAAAATCTTCATCATAGGTTGTTGGTATGTTGCTTCAGCGTTCTTTAATCTAAATAACATCACTATGTAGCAAAAGATCCCAGTTGGCGTTCTAAATGTTGTAAGTGTTGCATCTTCTAGAGCCATATTGATTTGAGTATATCTAGACGATCCATCGATGAAGGAAAAGATCTCATGTGTTGAAGAGATGTCCACCATCATTTCTGGTATCAGTAATGGAAATTTATCTCTCAGACATGCTTTGCTTAAATCCCTGAAGTCGACACATAAATGAATTTGTCCATTTTTCTTCTTAACTGGCACAATGTTGGCTAACCATGTGGGGTATTGCTCTTCTCTTAAAAATTTAGTGTCTATTAACTTCTTTACCTCACCAATGACTTGCTGCTGTATTTTGAGGTGCATCCTTCAAGGATCTTGTTTCACTAGGGTTATATCTTTGTCGACCCTGAGTTTATGAACTGCGACTTTTGCTAATAGTCCTGACATTTCATCATAACGTTATGCAAAGCAATCTTTTAATTTTGATAGTAACTTAATCAACTCTGTGGATTCTTTACCGCCGAGTAGAGAACTTTTAAATATTGGTCGAGGCTGTTCATCTATCCCAATATTAATTTCTTTCAATTCGTCAATAGTTGATTTAATTTCTTCCTCAAATTATGGCGGAGCATCTTCTATCAGCTGATCAATAGATTCATCCTCCACATCGAGGCAATCCTCTTTAGATTCACAAGTAACAACCATACTAAATTTTGAATCATTGACTGGTCACATTGTACTAAATCAGAGACCCTCTTTCAAATTGGGAGTTTAACTTTTAACATTCCATAATTTTTCAAAAAGCAATAATTTATCTTTTAGAATTTTTTTTGGCAAATATCTCTGTTAAATTAACTTTTGTACACAAGGAGAAAAGTAACGAAAAGGTAATTCCATTAATTCATTTTAATTCATTAATTAATTCATTAGAATCCTCTTCTAAATTTACATGATTTTCAAGAAAGGTAGAAGGGGAAGCATGGTAAAACTTGATCGGCTTCAAAACAACACTACGAACTTTCTTCACCTCCAGACTCTTAAACTTTTGAGAATAGATTGGAGTAAGGGTCATGGAATTCACATAATGGTTGATCCGATCATACATCGACTCATATTCACTTTTCTCCACATCTTCCAAGGATATCTTGTATTGTGGTTTCTTCTATTTTGTCATTATTATCTCCTCCTTGGAGCTTTCCTCATCATCAATATTGATGGTAGGCTTAGTCCGTTAAACAATTGCATTGGTTCTTCCTCGTCCACATCCCCATCTTGACCTTGGGTGTGCAAACTAAAAGAACCCCCACCAACTTGTTGCAAAAGAGTGGTGGAAGTTTGCTAAAGTGGAGTTGAATGGCCTTGCCATTGTAATTCTTTTGAATCTTCTACTTCATTTACTATAATTTCAGGGGAGAATACAATTTTCTTTAGAGGCGCATAGTAGGCGGCGTCTTCATGAATGCCAACTTCATAAACTAAAAACTGTTGCAAATCTCCCTTGATGAAATGCTCTTGTCCCTCCTTGTAATACTTAATGCATTGATGTAGAGATGACGAAACCATGTTGTGTTTGTGGTTCTAAGGTTGACCCAGTAGAGCATTAAAAGAGGTCTCGGCATCCATGATATAGAACTTGGTGGTTGTTACTAGTTCTCCAACTTTTATAAGTAATGTAATGAATCCAAGGGCTCTCTCCTTTTTGGTTGAATCCTTTTAGTATCATTTCATCGGTCGTAATTTCTTGAGCCTCAATGTCCAAATAGACCAATGTCTGTAGACTCATCAAGTTGAGTGATGTTTCAGGATCTACTAAAACTCTGGACAACACAAATTTACTGATGTTAATGGAGATATAGAGCGGTCAGTTATGGTTAACGATACCAAGCAATAATTCTTCATCTATAAAGGTTACCCCATTATATTCTTTCAACGAGCAAACTTCATCCAAGGATGTGCTGGCCAATTGAGCTAAGCAAATCTCTAGATCAAGCAAAGTTGTAATCAGAGGCTCCCTCATTTCCTTTGACAGGATTAGAGCATCATTGATGCTTAGTTTAGCTGAAAAAGTTTCAATATAAGCTAGCACGTTATAATCCACTTTATATAATCCTCCAACCTTTACTTGGCTATGTGTTTCTTTCTCTGGTGGCGGTGGAGGTAATTCTTCTCGAGTGACTATTTGCTTTCCTTTCCTTTATCCTTTATCTGTCGGAGCTGTTCTCGGGGGTAATATCTTTCCACTCCTTAAGCTTACTTCTGTAATTTCTTCTTCTTCTTGCAATATTGTAGGTGAATTTTTTGTTGCTTCTTCTTCGAAAAAATCCAAGTTTATGGTGAGTGGTGTGCCATGACACTTGAGGACTGGTTCCTCACACCCAGTGCTATCGTAACCATTATCGTCGATGACTTCTTCAACATTGTTAATGAGTTCATCGGACTCAAGTACGATTTGAGGATTAGTTTGGGAATCAAGATCTAGGTTAAATTGAGCAAAATCCTTTTTTTCATCACTAGAAATAGTTAAAATGTAGCCGAAATCATAATCATTATGTTTACGAGACTCTGGAGGGGCAATAAGATAATCACACATGGTCAGGGGTTCTTGGATTTTCTTCCCCGAATCTGAGACAAACAATCTAACAAAGACAGCCCCTATCCTACCACTCCCCCGGTGCTATTGGTCTTCATGATGTTGTTCTTCTCTGTCTTATTGTAGCGATTTCTCTAGCAAAATTTCTATCTTGGGCTACGCAAGCCGTAGACTATGAACGACTGTTGAAGCAGTCTGAATCTAATCCAATATCTTCTTGGATGATTTACTCTAATTGTACTCCATTCATCTTACTCTCAATATGGATTTATCGGAGTGATTGGCTCGGCCGAAATCATATTTACAAAACCTTTTTTAGGTTCTTTTAAATATTTTTTTGGGATTGTTATATTCCCTTCTTTAAGGTTCTTCTCGAGTCAATCCTTAAAGACGAAGCAATCCTCTATACGGAAAATAATTACGTTGATCCCATTTTTCAACCTCTTTGAGTTTCTTTGGATCTGGTAACTTGAACTCGAACTTCTTCATTAGACTTCTAAACATCTTGAGTACTGCTTCGGCTTTGAAGGAATCTACACCATTTTCTTCCGTTCAGACATGGACAAACCTCTTCTATTCTCTGCTCGGTATGATCCTCCTTGATGAGGTTGCTGGCTAGACTGGTCATACTGTTGTGTCTGTTGTTGGGCATGCTGCAATGACTACTAGAAATCCTGATGAGAATTTTCTGCATGTATCTTAATTAGTTGTTTTCTTTTATCAACCATTGCTATTGTCCCGGGCTTCTTCTCAAATATTTGGGCTGATCTGGTCTTTTCTGATTTCTCCTGGGATATATTTAATTTCCTCTTGTAGATTGCTAGATTTGCTTAGTAGGTCTTGAAGGACTTGATGGTGAGTCCCTTGAGCATAAAAGCTACTGGCCCATGGATGCTCTTGAGTAAGATCTCAATTACATGATGTTCTTGTAGTTGTGGTTCACATTTCATGCTAAGGTTTCTCCACCTCAAGATGTAATCTACTAGGGTCTTGTTAGGTTTTTGCTTCTCCGTTATGAGATCTCCAATAGACACAAGATGCTACGCTCTAGCAAATCTCTTCACAAACAACTGATCTAATTCAGTAAATGTCTTGATTGATCCGTTGGGTAGTTTGACATAACAATCAAAAACTATCTTGATAGGCTACTAACAAACCGTTAAAAGAGTAAAGCTTCTTTTCCTCCTATGTCACCACAAATGGCTCAAAAATGTGTTATATGCTACCTGGGATTTCCAGTCCTGTCAAATATCTTATGTCAAATATCTTAAAGTTGTCAAATATCTTAAAGTTTGGTGAAACAAAACCCTTAGGGTAGGGTACGACATTGAACTCCTCTGATAAATTCTAACTTTTAAAATCAATGAACCACCCTTAGATTGGACTAAGGCCTCCCAAACTTGTTCAACCATTTCTTTCAATTCCTTTTCTAGTATGATAATTGATGGAAAAACCTTCTTCTGTTGATCATCTTTGTTTGTTGAGGAAACTTCCTTTCTTTCATCAGTGATATGTATCATCTCTGGCTGATTAACTTCTGGGGATGCTAACTGTTATTGTTGAGACTGTCCCTGAACTATAGCCATGGCGGCCATGGCAATGGCCATCTCTTCCATTCTTTTCTCCATTTAATTCATTTGCTTGTCCTTTAAAAAAAAACCCTACGTAGCTCATCTACGGCGTTCTCTTCGACGAGAGGTTGAGTGTTGCGCTCAGATGCAACGACTCTAGTTTTGATGACATGAATATCCATGAAATCGTTCTTGAGGTAATCGTTAAAGTCAAAATTTTCATCATCTATGTCATCAATAGAAACTCCATGTTCTCGGGCTAACTCGAAATCTCAATCCTGAGCTTCTCAACTTTTTCTTCAATCACTAATTCTTGTATCATCTTAAGATCTGGAGGACTCTGTTGAACATCCTCTACTTGCTCATCCATCTCACTGGCAATAGCTGCGACAATGTCAGATATTTCAGACCCTTACTTCATTCCATGATCCTGTCGTGCGGGCTCATTGAACCACATTGGTATGCAACCTTGGGTACCCATACCTTTTTATTTAGCGAAGATGCTTTGAGACGGGGTGCCTCAACATCGGTAAGTCAAAGAGAGGTATGCTCCCTATGGTGCAGACTAGATACAGTACAAGGTAACCTCCTCATCTTTTCCTTCAAAATTTCATGATGGTTGATTGGCATAATTCTCAGACACAAATGTGCTTAACTGGTCGACGGCCTACTGGTCTCAGAGTAACAACAATACTAGAATTGATGGTGGTAATGTTAGTATGAACCCGACTTCCCAAATGGAATCTGATGGAAATACATGCTGGTAAAGTTTCATTTGGTGTTTGAAACCATCTTGCAGATCTAAAATCCTTCAAAATCTCTTTCTTCCTGTAAGGGGACATTGCACATCCCACTCATTTAAGTAATCACTGACTGAACAACCTTCTTTGGCAGCTAGTTTATGAAACATTGTACTGACTCGGGTGATAGAAGTGAGCTTCTTCCTCTCCTCCCCATCACGTCCATGAGGTAATGGTAAAGTAGAAACAATCTTCTGGACACTTTCGTACCCATTGGCATCCATTAAGGGATGGAACCTACTCCCTCGCAGAAGCGGATGGGTCTCCAGTAGCTTTAGTTCTTCCTGATGAGGAATTTCATCAATAGACATTCCTTCAAAGATCTAAGATTTATTAGTCTTCCAAATCCTTTGACTGTGGTTCCTTCTTTGAGTTCAGGTTAATGGTGCAGTCCTCAAACTCGATCCAATTTTAAATACTGATGGTGGAACAACCAATCCTTCAGTCAGGTCTTCGATGATCATAACCTCTTTTCCCTTAACAGAAATGAGAGCAACAAGCTTGGTAAGTGTCATGGTGGTTGTAGTATTTACCTTCTTGTAATAATGGAAATCCTATAGACAGTTCAGGTTGAACTCAGCAGGAGGTTCCTGAGCTTCCAAGGTAGCAACTTTCATTATGACAAAGGGAGCTTTCTCGAGGATGACCTTGAGATCTTTAAACCCAGCCCCAAACAAGATGGTTGGGGCGACATTGTGGGCGTCACGGCTCGTCAGCAGATTACACAAGAAAGTGAGCATTGTGAATGCCATTGCAACAGTTTCAAAAAGAAAACTCTGGGTTAGTTATTTGGCCAATACCTCACAATTCTAGTGCGAGCACTAAAAATCAACAAAGGTCAATTTGTAGACTGGGTAAATTTTCAATTTGTGAAGATTTTAAACTTTGCTAAAAATAGTTTTCAACTGGAAAGATTTAATTAATATAAGAAAATTTAAGGAGAAAGCGCAACACGAAACATTTTGATTTAATTTGCAAAATAGCAAACCAAACTTAAAAAGAAAAAGTGATGTTCAGGACCCGGTGCGAGACCGATTTTACAACGCACAATGCCCAGGTGGAAATAGTCCACCAACACACCTATTGGGGGTCCAACCCCACACAAAGATTAAAAGTCCTAATGAAATCCTAAACTTCTTTGTTCAAAGGTGATTGAACAGATGGTCTTGAAGACTTAAAGAGTTAACCACACTTCCGTAAGAAAGAAATGGGTGAAGCATGTCAATGGAAGAAAAGGTAAGTTGGTCCATAAGGGACATGGACACATTACCAATGCATGAAGATAATATTCATTGATTTAAATGGAGAGAGAAGTTATTTCCCCAGTGGAGTCACCACAAACGAAATCACGTCTTCTGCTTCAAAAAGGCATAATATATATATATATATGATTTTAGAAAAAATATGAAATCAAGCTGATCCTAAACATTTTTTAGTTTAAATGAAACAATGCTACACCTCAAGCCAAGTATTTATTCCGAATGATAAACACAAGACTTGAGGGTGAGGCTCGATCAAATAAGCTAAGAAACATATGAGATCTGTTTGATATATGAAAAATAATTTTTTTATAAGCCGACAAGTTCCCCCATTTAATATAAAAAATTAAATAGGGTTTATATTAAGCTGGATTCTGAAAAGCTTCCTGTAAAGGCAAGCCCTTATAGTTAATTACATCCTAGATTACTGATGTCACCTAAAAAAACTCTTAATAAAAATCAGGATATATTATCTTAAAGGAATTTAAAGGATTAAGATTTTTCAACAAAATCGGACAAAGAGGCGTGAAAGGAGAATTACTCAAATTTTGAATACATATTGTAGAATTCAAAGGAGGAGAGACTATGGGATGTCTTGGATCAGGAGGAAAACCTCCATGACTTCCCAAGCTACCCTATAGTTTGGCTTCAGATTAGAGCAGAAATATTTAAATGTTTCATTCAGCCAATTTTATTATTTAGTCCTTACATTCATGTGAAACAATCACACAAATAGCCTGGAAGATGTGAGGATTTAGGTCGTGATGAACGACAACCTTGGTGTCCTAAAATGAGTTAGGGATTATGTTGTGTAGCTGAGCTATACAAAACCTAAAGGTAAATTGAGGATTTATGTCGCACTAGGTGGACAACCTTGAAGTTCTATGGCTTGTTGTTTAATTCTAAAGAAAGAATGGTTTACCTGATGTAGACATATTTTGCTATTAAAGATGGTCGTGCTGCCCACAATGCTAGCTCCAAGCTCCACGTCGTTGCGAGTTTTAAGTTATCTAGTGTATAAATTCATGATGTCAAATCAAATGTTTCTAAGTTCTTGGTCAATTAAATATTATGGGGCATATTAAATTGATTAGAGCCATACCGGTTAGGATCCTATGGATCCCTCGTTCTGGTACCACTATTTTCTTTCAGATTCACTTAGTCTAAATGAATTTACTAAATCAACCTAATGAGTTCCATACTTTCATTTAGACCGTGGAAAATCTCGTTAGCAACAGTAGGTTACCTCCTCCGAAGAATTTCTGATCATCCAATAAAGACATTTTAATTTAGTTGCAATTTTTGTTTTGTGATGTTTGTGATTAAATTTTGAATTGTTTAATATTTTTAATGTTGTGGCGGTGAATTTTATCTTGTTTGATCTTTAAATTTTTGTTTTGGTTTTGCGGCTATCCTAACAGTTTTAGTTTTCATGCAAGGCGACTTGTTGTTTAACATGCATGTTTGAAATAAGAAGTACACAAAGGTAAACATAGTAATTTAAAAAGTGTACCTGTCGACTCTTCTCATTCCTCCACCTGAAAAGTTAGTACTTGCAAGACATATATATAATTTTGCAATGAAATTAAATTGCAGAAGTAGATGAAGATATAGCTATGCAACCCTAAAGTATGATTCTATCGAGCCTCCAAAGTTCTTTAGTGGATGATTCTAGAACAACATATGGCAAGTTCAACCTGTCCTTCAAAATATCCAAAAGATTTTGAAATGCTCGAGGTATGACCCTGAACTACTTTAAAGATATATTGACTTATTTTGAGTTCATTTTTGAATTTATCATATTATTCTATTAATCGTTCGAGGTTAGAGTGTGACTACCTCGTTGCCTAGGGAAACTTGACATTTCAATTATCTCAAGGATAGAATACTTAATCAATTTGATACTTTACTTTAAAGATTATATGGATGAATGCCACTAATGCAAGCTCAAGTCATTAAAGATTTGGTGCCTATCATAAATAGGATTGGAGTGTTTAAATATGTTAATTACCAATCATGTTATCTTCTAAATCCGATCAATTGAGTTTAGGTATCAAACCTAGGTCACTACCAAGCCCTTAACAATCATAACCCTTATACAAAGCCCTTAACAATCATAACGGGGAAAATTGGTGTTGACAAAATTTTGGTTTAAGTGCTATTTATTCTTATTGAAATATCATATCATCATCAATTTCAGGCTTAACATAACTAAATTATCTTCTCCTTATCTTAAGCCCATCACTTAAAAATCATCTGATCTTAGTTGACTTCCATAAAAGTTAAGGAAATTATGATTTTGTTGAAATTGTCAAAAGGTGGGAAGTGAGTTTCTACCTTTAACCCATTACATTTTAATCATCCAATATATTCATTAAGGATCACAATTTCCCATCCCCAATGGTTAATCTTAAATTTTGATGAAGGCACCAAAGCCCAAAATTACAATCTTGCCCTTGGGGCTCTTCATTCTATAATTTTTTCAAGCAAAATTCCAATAGCTTCGAAAATCTTTGATTATCCCATCCAAGCATTAATTAAAATATCTTGGGGGAGAAAATCTGGATTTTCTTAAAAAGAATTGATTTAATTTAGAATAATTATTTTAACTAAAAAAAAGGATTTTTCAATGTTGATTTATTTAATTAATCAAAATGAAGTTTTACTTTAGGGGAAAATTACTGGAGGTTTCTCTAGGTCAGAGTGATACTTAGACAAAATTTCATGATTTTTTACAAAATATTGTAATTATTATAATTATTTAAAGGTCATTTTTAATGATCATTTAAACACAAAAATATGTTTTAATCTTCAAAAATCACTTTTAAATTTTTGTTAAACCTTCATAAGTCAAGGAAACTTAGAGGAACCAATTTTTATATTTTTATGATTTATTTTGAATTTATTGTAATTATTTTAATAGAAAAATAAGGAAAATACATTTTAGGCCTTTAGAAATTTATTTTGATTTAGAAAAATCAAGAAAAATATATTAAGGAGTCCCAAATGATCAAGGAACAATTGCTCACATTTTGAACTATTTTTTTGCATAATATTTTTTTTTTTGAAAATTTTGATTATTTTAATTATTTTTAATTCAAAATATACTTTAAAAATAAAATATTGTCACAAAAATAGATTTTATTTTTATTAAATGCCTCTAATCATAAGGAACTCAAAAAACTATTTTTCATAATTTTTGTAAGCTTATTTAATTTATTATAAATATTTTTGTTCAAAAGTACAATTTTTACTTACAAAATCCACTTTAATGGCCAAATCAACTTAAATAAATTTGAAATTTTATTCAGTGAGTTGGAATGATTTTTATAAACAATGTGAAATTAATTTTTTCAATTTTTTATTTATATTTAATTTAAATAAATTAATACAAGGTAAAAATATTTAATTAATAACATAAATACATAAAATTATTCAAATCATCAAAATACTTTTCATAAGCTCCTCTCACCACAAGAAACCTAACAAAATTGATCCCATAATTTTCTGAAGAGTATTTTAATTTATATGATTAAATAAAGCTAAAATAGCCACCTAGGCTTGATAATTAGGGTTAAAAGCACAGAGGTGCTTTCTAACCTTGGAAACATAAGAGAAGGTGTCCTATATAATGAGGAATCAACCCTAAAAATCTCAAGCCATGGTGATTAGTATTTAATTATAATGAATAAAAATACCTCACAGAGTATTTATTTAATTAAAAAACACATACTTTACAATTCTTTTTTATTTTTTGTCCACATTATTCTCCTCTATTCACTGAGTAAGTGGGTATTTTTATGATTTTTTCTAGAGAAAGATATGGATTTTTTAAGATCACACACTCAAAAAAATCCATATTTTTCTACTTAAACACGTGACACCACTTCATCTTACAACATCTTCGAGCTCACATGCGGCACTCTACCATTTGACGCCACCATCCACCTCAGCTATCAGGTGGTTTGCCTTTTTGTATCAAAGGTTTGTCCGACTCGATCTTCTCCATCCGACCGATACACGCGTGATTAGACAACTCTCAGTCATCGTCTCTAAGTGACCTAACCCAAGAACCATTCACACTAAAACCTTAAGATCTTCGTCTAGACTCAATCAAATCACATGAGGTTTGTTTCTTATCCTTCATCTACTTAATACGTGTCTATCCATACATTTGATCAAGCATGAAATCAAGCCATTACACATGAAGAATCAACAGAAACTCGGGTTAGGGTTAGAGCTCAATACCTTTGTCTGAGAGGGAAAGCCTTAATCAGATAGTTGTCGTATCTTTGATTGAATCCAATGAACATCGATACAAAGTCTCAAGCCTTGGTGAATTGTCTAGCAATGTTTTCGATCAAAGTGGATTTTAGGTGTTGGTCTAGAGCTATGCTAGAGTCTGTTTGATAGGGGCTTTTCTGTGGAATCAACTTATCTCACTAAGGGGATGGTGTGTGCATAATTAATTGAAGTTTGGTGGACTGTGGAGGTGTGGGGAGCTCTGTCCCGGTTTTAAGGAAAATTTCAGTGATGAAATTGGCCCTAAATGGTGACTGTGAATGGCTGAGAGCAGGGGGATTGCACTTAGGAGGGTTTGCAGAGGCTCTGGTGAGATTTTAGCAGAGTTTTCCCAAGGATTTTGGCACTCTTCTCCTTGGTCGTTGAGGGGTCATTTTAAAGCCATGGCTGATGTGGAGGGTCATTTGATGAGTGCAAAAGCTTGATGATGTGGAGGGAAGAAAAACTCAAGTGGCCAATGGGACTTAGCCAACTCTGAGGGGTTTAATTTTGAATTTGGCCAATGGGGCCACCTTTGGGCTCACTGTTTCCGGTGACTGAGGTGGTGGTTGGCCAGGGTATGGTCACTTCTTGGCTCAAGGAGGCCAGAGGGGCTTAATTATGATCAACTCATAATGGTAAGGAATGATGGCAAATATATTTTGGCTTAGCCCCAAAAATGGGATGAAATCCCTTAATTTAGGGAATCAATGGTCCATATCACACTTTGTTTGTTTTAGGTGGGTTTAGGATGGTCACTAGTGTGTACTTGGTGGCTGTGGTGTCAATAATTTGGTCATTTGGGCATGGCTAAGTCAATTTTGGTGAAGGGGTTCATTTTGGGTCAAATTGTCTTGAAGTTCAGTTTGGGCTAGGCTAGCCATGACATTGAGCCCAATCGATTGATAAATTTGGTGTAGATGATTGTCATGAAGAGTTTAGAAAGGTTTTGAAGTGATCTTGAATTGATTTAGAGGTTCAATTTGAGGCATTTTAGGTATGTGCTTGGGCCTAATTTGGGCTAGAGTTGGGTTAAGTCCTCATTGATGGTTTAAAATGGTCTAAGGGAATATCATGAAGAGTTCTCAATATCAATTAGGTATCAATTTACGGGTTTGGGTATTCAATTGGGACACATTTGGAGACATGACCAAATTGGGGCAAATTTGGGGATTTTGGATTTAGGTTAAAATTTGATGAAATTGAAGCTTGATCAAGGTCAATTGAGGGTTTAATTTAGTGTGTGGAAATGTTTTAAAGGGTTTATGCTATAAATTTAGGCAATTGAGTGGGCTATGGGGGTTCAATTGAGTGGGATTTTAGTTTTAGGCCAAACTGGGGCTTTTTAATTTGGGTTGAAATTGAACTCAGATGTAGGTCAATTTAACTTCGATTTGGTTTGAATTGAGTTTGGAATTGAAATTGGGGGAGATTGGGGTTAAATTGATGGACATTTGGGGTGAATTTGGGGAAATTGGGCCCTTAAGGGCAATTTGGGGCTTTTGGTTAAAATTGGTCAAATTAGGCTAAAATTGGTTGGGGCTTTTGGTTAAAATTGGTCAAATTAGGCTCAATGGGAGGGTTTAAATTGGTTCTGGAGACATTTGAGATGATTTTGGAGGGTTTGGGAAAGTTTGGTCCTTGTAATTTTGGGAAATTTGGAGGTATTTTGGTAATTTTGGCAATTTTTGGTGGTTTTGGGCACTTTGAGTATTTTGAAATGGTTTGAAAAGATTTTTGAACAAATTTGAGTATTTTGGGTGAAATTGGGAATTTTTGCCAAATTTGAGGTTTGGGGGTGTTTAGGAGGTTTGGGGGTGTTTAGGTAATTTGGGGGTGTTTAGGTAATTTGGGTAGATTTGCGGGGCAAAATGCTAGGTTGGATATTTTGGTAAAATTGAGGTGTCAACCATTCCATGTGAGCCATGGACCAATGGAATCCCTGTTTGGGTCCTCTATGTACAGGTCCTAGCTAAACCCCATTCTAGGGCTAGTGGGTCTAGGTGACCATCTACATGAGTCTCACAAATGATCAAGGGATCAAAGTCAACAAAGTTTGGATTTAGGGTTATGAGTGAAAGTGAGTGCAAGTGAATGAACCAGTTCTAGACCAACACCCATGGTCAACCTTAAAGCCAAGCAATCCTATGGGGACTCACCTTGAGCTCCCCCACATTGACCCCACCTACTAAGTGCTAGAGGTTAGAACCAATATGTGGAATTTTAAGTTGAGCAAAGAATGGTTTAGAGTTTCTAATGGTGAGGGTTTCTTTTCTAGTCCTCTAGGAATAGTCAACAGAAAAGTCTTATGGCTAGACCCCATACCACTAAAGAGAAAAAACTAAACCTCAACCAAAAAAGAGGTCAACATGCATCTATATGATAAACTCAAAAATACATTTCTTAAAGTGCACTTTCATCCATAAAAATGTATAGAAACTTCAAGAAATACTAGCTAATGTATCTAAAATCATGCCAATGTTCTATGCATGATTTTAGTGTGTATTCTTTCTATATTTCATTTAAACATTTTGTCCACGAGTACAAATTTCAAGCTGGGTACAACCTTCACTATAATCTTAAAATGTCATTCACGTCAACATCATGAAAATAATTGCAGTGAGGTAGTATTCCCATTTTTCAAACATCAAGTCTATGATAACTCACTTTATTTTTGGAGAATATTTATTACAACTTGAAATGGACACTTCTGTTAACAACTTAGATATAAAAAAAAGATCAACCACTAATTAGAGATATCCAAATAAAAATTGTTCTCTTAGTGCCATCTCATCATATTGAAGTTCCCCATCAATCTGATCAAGAAACTGATCTCCTTAGTCTTCAACACATGGGTTGCTGTATAAGAAATGACAAAGCTCATATGAAAAACTACCTTTACTAAGGGGTAATAAATTAAAAAGTAATGAAAAGAAAATTTTTCAAATACCATTCTTGAATATGGTTACAGCCATTGTTCCAAAAAGATATGCATCCCATATCAATCTACACCATAGATTCGAGAAACACAAAATATTTTTGACACATCATATTGTGTTTAACCTATCCCATGGGTACTCAATTTGTCCTCCTTCAAAATAGGCTATGACAATCATGCAGGTGCTTGACTAAATATCTTAGAATATGTAAAAAACTTTTGGAGGATTTACTTTGACGTTTTCCAAAATAAACTACAATCATCAAGCAAGTGCTCTGACTAAATATCACAGGATATGTCAAAAATCCTTGGTGGATTTCATTTAATGTCTTCCAAAATATGTTATGATTACTAAGTAAAATCTTTAACTAAAGGCCTAGGATATGTCATGCAATTTTGGTGGATTTCATTTCGGCTTTGTCATAAAAGGATAATGTCATGGAACACTTTCAACAAAACAAGTTAGAATGGGTCTAACATCCTTGGTGAATTTCATTTCAAATTTTTTCTTAAGTTAATGTCATCTAGCAACTATAACAAAATAACCTAGGATGGGTCCATCACCATTATTGGATTATCCATACAGATGACCATACATCAATCAAACATACTTTGTGAATTATTCATATAAATGAACTCAAATCAATGAAAAACCTTGATAGATTATTCATACACATGACCTCAAATGGGTAAAACATTCTTGGTGGAATAATCACACAAATGTCTCAAATTGACTTAACATCTTTGGTGGATTATTCATAGAAATAACTTCATAGCGATTGAATATCCTTGGTGGATTATTCATATATATGAACTCAAATTGGTCGAATATTGTTTGTAGATCATGCAAGCCTTTTTATTTTCAAATGATCGCATATCTGTTAAATATCCTTGGTTGATTTTATTCAATGTTATCTGAATAGGTAACCGATGACACATATTTTTCAATAAGATAACCTAGAACGAGTCTAACAACTATACGTAAGGAGAGGTAATAATAACCACAAAGGGACTCCGACTAGAGAAGATTTGAGCTATCTATATTTCC
The DNA here is from genome assembly GCF_001263595.1 of Phalaenopsis equestris. Classification (NCBI taxonomy): domain Eukaryota; kingdom Viridiplantae; phylum Streptophyta; class Magnoliopsida; order Asparagales; family Orchidaceae; genus Phalaenopsis; species Phalaenopsis equestris. Next base: position 60,631 of record NW_018235211.1, read on the forward strand.
CAATGGCTTTATTTATGGATAAAAAATTCATATTTTTGGCACAAAATGAAAAATAAAAATTTAAAAAAAAATGTTCTGCAAACCCATTTTCTGGCATGCAAGCGCGTATGAGGGTGCAAGCACCCACAAATGCATGTATAATACATGTGGTCATGTGATTACCCTCTACTCCATTTGGGAATGATTCAGGCCTACCATGCCATGTCTTCCAGCTTGTGATTATGTATGACCCCCACTCTCTAGCTTGACCAAACCTGATCTAAAGCCTATTAAAATTACCAGAACCTATGCTCCAATCAGATCTAAACCGATAACCCGCCCTCGTGTCTGCCCGTGCCGCTACTCCTGACATGACCTACTTTAGTTCAAGGGCCCCTCGAGCCACTATATAAAATAACTGTGTGTAAATGCTCATACTTATGTGTAAATGCATGCATGCCTCCAAAGGTGTGCCCACGCACAGCTAGTAGCACTCACGGGCACACCTGCACATTTCTACATGCACCATTATATCTTTGCTCATGTTCATGCTTGCTCGTAAAACCCAATGCATTTTTAATACATAATCATACTAATTTGCTTGTGCAAATTACATATGCGCCCACGTGTGCATGATTGTGCCTCCAGACGCCTATCACTTCCCTACGATCGTTGTAATCACTGGAGTAATGTTTCCTGACCATCTCACCTTCTTCTTTGGATCACAACGACCCATTTGCTGACAATCGTGACAATGAAAACTATATCAAATCCTTATAAAGTATCCAGAACGGCTAAAATCATCTCAAAGTATCAATTTTTAGAATTAGTATTTTTAGATGTGATGGATATATCTCTTCCAAAAAAGGAAGCAATTGATATGTCATCAATAAATTTTTTATCATTCTAAACGAAACTTGAGGTAGTTTTTTAATAAGAAAAATTTCATATTCAAATTAAAGATCATCCAAGGCCCCAATTTGAAGAAGCCTATAATCAAACTATTATTTCTATCAGATAAACTTAATGTTACCAAAATTGGTTCAATTTGAGTCCAGTTAATTCCTGATTAGGAAATTAAAACATAGTTAGAGGCTTTCAATCATCAATGGAATGGTAAAATAAACTCAACATTTGACATACATGTAGTCAAATAAATAGTCTCAATATGAGAAGTTTGTCGTGCCTAAGCTCACTTAATTCTGATGTCATTAACACCATAAAATCATTTAAAAACTCATATTATCAGGGAGATCAATATAATCCATCTGATTAGGTGGTTACCGAGTGACCGAAAGACCGCCACTCTTTACTTTGACAGTGGAGGAGTTGAGTTTTAGTGTTATTCTAGACTGAAGACTCAATGATAACTCTTAGTCTCTATAGTCGTTGACCACTATTGACCACCACCCACTAATTGTTGGCAACTATCACCAGCCACCCCTGCTCACTACTATTGGCAAACTCTATTAGCTAAAGATGCATCTCAAATAGGGTGTAATAATGTATCCTGAATATGATGTAATGACATCTCTAAAATATGGTTTAATGAATAACACCGTATTAAAGTACCAATGACAAGTACTTATGACTGTAATATTTAAATTAGGGTGACTTCTTATAGACTTCCGATGTTTTTTATGTCATATACCAAAAAGTACGGTCTCTAGTGTAATATACTAAACTTGAGAGAAAGAGTTGCAACCATTAATCGGGGTAGCACCAACTATGAAATTTGTGACCAATTATGGTATATGTGGCTAACTACTACTACAATTACCATTAAGACCTATGTGACCAAGTACGACCTATATGACTTGCTATTGTGTCAGCTTCCCACAAGTGCCTCTGTGGTCGACTTACACACTTACAGCTATCAACTAAGACATATGTGGTCGGTTTCAGTTGCAGCTTCCCACGACGGCCTCCGTGGTTGACTGACACTTGATGCTCGACCTATGTGAGCAATTTCTACTACAACTTCCCAGTGCGACCTCTAAGACTGACTTAAGCTTTTGTAGTTTCCAACTATGATCAATGTGGCTAGTTACTACATCATCTTCCCATCATGATCTCCATGGCCAATCATCACTATTGCAACAAATAACTATAGCATTCGTGACCAACTACTAATACTACAATTATCAACTGAGGCCTTTATAGACAACTATTGTTATTACAACTAAAAACAACATATGTTCTAATTCATTATGGCTATTATTATTGAATTGTAATTGTGTATTTGTAATTATCAATTTTGTAATTTAATCTTCTCTAATTCAAGGAAACAATAGACTTGTGTACTTAAGATCACATAGTAGATTACTTCGAATGGGCTAGACCCTGTGGTTTTTCCCCTCTCCAAGGTTTTTCTATGTAAAAAAATTCTTATCTCGTCCTACTACTTTTTTGTTATCTATGTGTGTTAAAATTTCGTACAATGCAAAAATATTAAATAACACTTTGTTGTGAAAAACGATGACAATAAAACGAAAAATTGGATCGAACAAATTCTCAAAACAGAAAACATTACAGAAAACATAGATTTACGTGATTCAGCAAATTACCTACGTCCACGGAGCTGCAAAAGATTTTAATAACTTGAGGAATTACACCCATCGATCACCCCGACGATTACAAGAAAGCACTCTATCTCTCTACCTCTTTCTCTCTCCTCTCCTCCTCTCCTTACTCTCTCTACTCAAGAGCTTCAAACCGAAGCACACTACAAGAAGAACCTGGAAAGCTACCAATGCCGAAGAGGGATAACAAAGGGAGCTTTCGTGCAGTTTATTAATTCCAACATCCCATTAGCCCCATTAAAGAATTAATTAAATAATTAATAAAACTCATTAATTATTTTTTTTTCTCTTTTGCAGCAAATCATATAAGGAATTAAAAACAATTAATTTAGCAACAAATTTCAAGTATCAAATCCAATTTATTGCAAAACATGAAAAAATGTCAATTTGAGCAGTAGACCAATTTCTATATTCGCAACACACTCTATCGTCATGAATCTTCCGACACGTAATAATAATAATTATTGATTATTTCATTCTTTAAAAAAATGCTCTTAAATAATTATAATTTTTATTGCATCAAACTTTGGTAATCGTGCTTTTTTGGAACGGAATAATACTGCATTTGTCACAGCTTAAATACTTTTGCTTTATGTCGGGTCCGCTTCTGATTCAGTATATTCATATCAAAATATTTTTTGAATATATTTTGACTTATGGTTGGCATTGTAGCTTAGTCCAACCCTCTCTAATATAGTCCAAAATTTAATATATATATATATATAATCATTTTGAAAGAGCCACCATAAAATTTTATAAAGCAATTGAACCTTATAGGTTAAATTTTAAAGGATCAAGTTGAGACACAAGAAAAGACAGTGAGCCGGCCATACATGATAATGACATGTAGAACAAAATGACAAGTTAGATTAGATTAACCTATTTTAAAATAAATGAAGAATTATATATTTAACATTCAGTTCTTATTTATTTACTTATCTAACACCAAGATTTTAATTTTTACATGAAAACATATATTTTACTTTCAAAAAATTAAAATAGTAAAAGATTTGGTTTCATATAAAGATTTGGGAGGTATGTAAATACATAGGAATTGGATGGAATGTATGTACGTAAATACCTATAGCATAAAATAAATTAGTTGATTACAAAGCTTAATATTTAATAAGTGGGGCACCACGAAGCGGTTTGATTTGTGGTGCTTTCTATGTAAATTTATTTATCTTACTTATCAATATGTTTTAATATAATATAAAAATTTGTTGATTTATTATAAAATTAATTTAGAATAAAAGTTTAATAATGATCTAATATTTTCATTAAAAAGAGAAAAATGCTTTGAAAGGTAAATTCCTTTGGGAAAGGATATTTTCAAATAATTTGAAGATAGAGTTTTATGCTTAATAAATATGATTATGATTGTATATTTAGGCTCTGTTTGGGGAAACCTATCTGTTGAGTCGGCGTCTTATCTTTTGGAAATTACGTTTGAACGGCTTATCCAAAAATGCAGTTAGTTTTTTACACTAAATGCGGAACGAGGGTCGCACCTCTCAGTCCACATTTCCAGATAAGCAATTTATCTGGATAAGCATAAACTGCCCCAAACACACCCTTAAAGATAAAAAGATAGGTTTCTGATTATATATTTAAAGATAAGTGAATTTAGATAAATGAAATTAAGTTTATAATTACTAATAATAACGGATTATTTAGGAAATTCTTAAGCATAAACCCAACTACCAATAGTGTACTTGGCAAATTACGCGATTGAACAAAAGAGGTAAAAACGTCAGCATGGCAAGCTTCTTTCTTCGCGTTCCATGCGGCTTGCCCTCGCAAGTGCTTCATTTTGTAGAATATTGCCAAAATGTTATTGAATTTAATAAATCAATTTTTTCTTATTAAAAATAATTATGGATGTATCTATCATGGGATTAGGAAAGTATTGCAATATTTAAATAAATGAAAATCGTAAGAATTTATAGCTGGCCATTTAAGTTTTCTTTGCCTTTGTGGGTGTTTTATTTGTAAATTTCGACACATTTTTTTTATAGATTTATTAGAAGTTAATAAATTGTAATATCTGAGAATAGTTTAGATCAAATCCAATTCCACATGCTTGCCGCACTAATTTTTGTTGATTTATCCAGCTTTCTATATGAAAGACTTGCTTGTGGGTGGCTCATTTATGCAGACCTCAAGCATGAGAAAATATTTCATCCGTGTACCGCATATCTGGATGACCAATCACCTACGATCATGTTGCCATATACATCTTTGGCGGGCAACTCGAACGCCGGACTTCCAGACGAAATATTTTTTACCCAAACACGCTATGCATATTTGTGCCTATCGATGACGTCCCTATGTCCGGACAAGTATTTAGTATTAATTTTGTGAATTTACTTTTGTACATCGAAGGTCTTATGCATATATTTCTTAATGTTGTGGGAAGTCCCAAGCATTTAGCAGTTAGTGTAATGGTAAAATTATGCACACTAGTGCATGAAACCTATACAAGCTATATTTTTTTCAAGGAAGTACCCCAATGTAACACCTTTACCGCATTTAGCAGTTTGTAGCAAAATGCACAAGTGAATGGAAGCATTTATACTCGAGATTAATGAACAAAAACAAATGAGCATAAGATGAATATTAAAAATATTTAATGAAATGCACAGTAACATAAATAAAATGGGTCATATGTCCAACAATCAACTACATAATTTTTATAAAACTTTTTATAAAAAAGGAGTACAACTTAGACTCAAATTCTTGTAGACACGAGATTTGGTGAAGGTCCCTCTTTCCAGCTCTCACAAATATACTTAATATGAATTTATGAAAATATTCATGGTATAAACTGAAAAAAATAAAATTTGAATTTAGAGAATCCTCCTTATAGGTTGGTGAAAGGTATGATATATCTCATAACTTATAGTAAATTAGAGTGCGGTTTTAGGTATTGTGTGTGTGTATCAAGGTCAAGACTAAATCTTTATAATCAAATTGACTTTTCTTCAGTGTCAGAATGACTAACTTGACCAATTTTTAATGATAATGCATGCATGCTCTAAACATAAAATGTGTTATCACGAATCCTGAAAAATCCAACGGTTGCAAGAGAAGTGATGTGGCAAGTAGGGGCCCAGAAGGAAAAATCCAAGGGTCCACCTTTCAACAGCCTTGTGCATCCCCTTTCAATCGTCTAGCTCATAATAGTCGGGTAGTGGCCAAATCCCGTATGAGAAGCACATTCGAAGTATCTAGATTCTCACATGGCCGACTCAATGGGATTCCTCATCTGATCAATTGGATAATAACAATCGCCCGAACTTATGATGAGCGGTCAACATTCTTCGCTCGACTCCTAGAACGATATATCAGGCCAAACGACTTTTTGAGGCTCTCGACCTAACAAATGTCTTCTACTTAATGTACCCAGTAACTAACCTACTTTACTAGGGGTACAATTGCAATCTATGGTTTCTTCATCTATAAATGGGTGGCTCATTTCATAAAGAAGGGTTGCACAAATTTATTGTTCACTATTTTGCTCTCTATCTACTTTTTTCTTTACTTTTTTTCTCTATTCCTTGGTTGTGTCTCCCTAACAATTTCAAATTCAACATCGTAAAAGATGTGGTAAGTGTAGATTCATGTTGTTAATAAGAAAAGAAGCACAACATCAAGAGAAAACCAATAAAGCGAGGTAGCAAATATGGGATGCATCAAAAAGTTCATGGAAGAGTTCATGCAATGAGAGAAGCAGAAGCTAAAGAGATCTATATCAAATCTGGTACCAAGACAGATCATGGAGTCCCTTAGAGCTATGATAGCTCTATAAGGAGAACATGCTTCTCGAGGGTAAGACTCTCCTCAAGAAACAATGCTGGCACACAACAACAAGAGATCAAACCATGACCTAAATATAGTTGGAGACTCACAATATCATGGCAGCATTGGATTTGCGTTGATGATGGAGAGACAACAACATGGGCGTATTTAGGCCCCACTATAGTTGGAGAATGCATTATCCATCTTGATCTCCATGTTTAAGCCTCCCTCGAGAACTTCAAACTCTTGGCAATAGAATCTTACAAATTTCAGTCAGCTTTTAATGAGCACCTTGCTCTATTCAAATTTTTGATGTGCTTGCTAAAAGTTTCCAGCACATTTAAATATCGTATATTCCTCACTACCTAGACGTCATCAGCTTTGAGGTGGTTCAACTTTTTATAAGTCGGGCTGATTACGAGCTTTTTTGACGTAAGAGACTCTTCTTAGCACAATTAGCAAGCACTTGTATGCCTAAGATGAGTGCACAATCCCTATGACATCTGAAATAAGGAAAGAATGAATATATATATATATATATATTATATATATGCTCGTTCATTCTACGATTCCAGAGAGAGATGCTATAGGTAAAGGACTTGTGACCCCATGGCACATGTCACCTTGACCCAACTACTCGAGGGTTGAGAGGTTTAATTTCAACCTCAACTTGGAGGAACCCCAATGCATGACCAAACTGTTGGAGATGGTCAAAAATTATATTTACTTTAAAAGGACCACCATCAAATCTAAAACACAAGATTTCTCAACCTAGAAGAGAGCCCCACTGAATAGTGGATGGAAGCCTAAAGAAAATTCATGACCACCTGTTTGCCCCCAGCACGAGGATGTATGGCTGCTTCATGATAATAGAGTAGTTGTTCGAAGCAGCAATCAGAGAAGTCAGACAAGGTGTCAGGACCTGTGACTGGTTCAATATTATGAGTGACCTATCCAACACTAAGAAAATTCTCTGAATGATTGTGAGATCCTTCGGGCCACTCTATTGAGAGTGTTGATGGTAGAGATAGTGAATGCCATATAGAACAAGGAGTACTTCAAGAACGCACTGCCAATATGGGTTGAAGCTTTCCTCCACAATCTAAATAAATATTGCAAATACCATCAAGATCACAACCATAAGATGCAGGAATGGGCATTTGCTACATTATGGAAAATCCAAAATTTAGGATTTTGTTAAAAAAGCTTGAAGAAAACTTATGGTGAAAAGTTTCTTATGAATAATCGTACTTTGAGAGTTAGATTTTTTTATTTTATAATTAATTTAGAATTTATTTGGATTTTCATAGAACTTCCAATGGCTCCACGAATAAAGAGAGGAAGGCCGTCAGATTATTTTGATGCACGAAGTTTGTCAATTTCAAGGCCCAACATAGTTATAACACTCAAATAGAATCAAGAAAATTGATCCAAGAATGGGCATTTGCTAACCCGGGTAGCAAGATCGAGCGATTGACATCGCCAAAAATTGGGAAAGGTTTTGCTACTTCAATGCAGTAGCGATTGTACCAATGATTCAAGAGTTTTATGCTAACATGAGGTTCACTGTTGGCGATCACATCCTTGTAAGAGGTAAGCAAGCTGAATTTTCTAAAGAAGGGATCAATGCTTTTTATGGGTTGAGGAATGTTTTTCATGACGAATACGCTGCATTCATGATGATTTATTCCTCATTGAATGAAGTGATTGCCTATTTGACTGATGGAAGAGGAAAATGGAGGATTAAAAAAAATGGAGGATTAAAAATAATTAAAAATAATAAGAAAGTTAACTTCTCTGCTTCCAAGTTGACTATTCAGTCAAATGTATGACGCAACTCCATCACTGATAAATTATTGCCCACAAATCATCTGGCCAACATTATAAAGGACAGAGCTGCATTAAACTATTGCATTTATAACATGAAAGTAATAGATGTTGGTGCTCTAGTTCATCATGCTTGGAGCATAACTAAGAGCTCTAGAAATAGTGATTTGGGTTACCCTACCCTGATTTTCACTCTATGTGAGCAATCAGGAGTAGAGTCCCATAGAAATGAGGAAATATTACAACCACAAAATACCACAAAATCCTATTACAACCACAAAATCCTATTGGGAAGCATGTGATTAAAAGAATTGAATCATTTATTGAGGCTAAGAGTAGAGGTAGTGATAGACCCTCTAAATCAGCTGTAGGAGCATCTACTTTTTGCTCTGCATCACTTGAAAATATTATAAATCAACTCATGATTTAACAAATGGATATAGTTAATATTCAAAATTATATTGGAGATATTGGATCAAGAAATGCTTATAACGATGAGTATAAGCAGAGGAGAGTTCAACATGATATAGCTTTTGAGGAAGCTATGGTTAGATATCTTAGGGGTGAATACAATGAGGAATTTACTACTTGCTCCAGCTTTACTCCTTATGCTTCTATTCATGATGAACCAAAAGAAGAAGATGAAGAAGAAGATGAGGAAGGCGATGAAGATTGATATTTTTAGGAGTTAGTTTATTTGTTTTCTTGTTTGTTTGTTTATCTGTTATGTTGATTGGATGTTATTTGGTTAACATTCGAAACTTTTGTTGTAAAAACTTTCATTATGTGTTGTGGACTTAAAATTGTAATAGTAATAGTAGATTTTAAGTTTTTCTGCATTTTTAGTATTTTCAGTTTTTGTTCCTGTTTTTAATTCTCAGCAAATTCTTTAGAATATATTATGTTTCATTTAATGTTTTAAAGCCTATATGTATTTTTAAAGTTAGTACCTGTAGTATACCAAAGCCCAATTTCATAGTCAGAAATCCTCTACAGGTTAGTTTTTATTTTTATGCATTTACTATTTTTCTTTCACCAACTCAATTTTGTACTAAAACGTTTTTAAATTACTTAAAAAATTAAGTTTGGGGGGAAAAAATCTTTTAAAAAGTAGTAAACTAAATTTTATTTTTCCTCAATTAAAAATATTTTTAAAATTAACTTAACCTGACCTGAGATATTAAGATTTAACTTTAAATAGTTATACTTATGTTTATGAATATTATTGTAAATTTAGGTAAAAAGTTTTTAATAATGAAAGTCAATTCTAAAGTTAAAGATATTTGGTATGATAGGATAAAACTATGTTTTTCTATTTAAAGTAAAGGAATTTGGATTTTTAAAGTGTTAAGAATTTTAGTATTTCATGTAAAAAGAAAAGAATGAGTCTTTATGAAAATCATAAACTAATATGAATTTATAAAATGAAGAAATGTAAGGGCTTGGACTTTAAGAAGAGGATAGTGAAGTTCAAAACTATGAAAGGCAATCCAGATATAGTAATCCTCACTTGGAAATAAAAAAGAAAATAAAGGATTAAAAAGATCCTAAAAGGAAAAAAAGGAAAAGAAAAGAAAAGAAAAAAAAATGAGTGAGGAGAAGCTTGTGAGTGAGGAGAAGCTTGAGGGAAGCTTGAGGAGATGCCTAATCAAAAATTGGCTTCACTTGAATCAACTCAAGGAAAATGCATTATTACATTTTCTAAACTCGTATTGAAGTATTATTAGCATTATTAGTAAAGTTTTCATGAAGTTCTTTTTCATATGAATATTCTAAGTATCCTTACTATGACAAATGATAATTCTTCTTGAAATGAATAGATATTCAGAAATCTTAAATTTGATTACTAAATACTCTTAGACTTAGAGTTTAAATCTAAGTTATTACAGGTTTTTCTTAAATTTTACTAAGTTATTTATTAAACTAAAGTATAGAAGTTATAAGTTAATCTATATGCTAAGCCATATGCTTTTATGAAGTAAAAGTTTCACTTGAGAACACGTAACATTTAAGTTTGGGGGATTTTGATACATCAAAATATTATGTAGTTGTAAGTACATATTTTATGCTTATTTTAGGTGATATAGCACTTTAAAGAAGGGTACTTTCATGTTTTTATTGTAGTTATATCAATTTTAGGTATTTGAAACAAAAGTAACAAAAATGACAAAATTTTGAGCCAAAACAGTGAATATTGGGATTCTGGCGCAAGATGCACCAGATTAGCTAAAGATGCGCCAGATGCGCAAAAACCCATAACAGTGCGGTTTTCAGCAAGCTGGCGCAATGCGACAGATGCGCCATTTGATAGAGCGTTCACTCAAGATGCGCCAAAGATGATTTTTTGTAGGTTAAGGCGGTTTAAGACAAATTTTGTGCAAATTTCAAAAGGTACACTTGTTCTAAACAAACCTTGAAGTGATTCAATGTATCTAGACACTTTTGAAGGTTCTTTGATGAAGAGATATATCTCTTGGATCAATGGATATGTCTTTTGAATTCAAAAGAGTTGACTCTTGGATATAATTTTGGAGGGAATTTTGAATTCTTTTTAAAGAGAGATAGTCTCTAATAAAGGAAGAGGGCATCTAGAGTGTGTGTGACTGGCATGTGAAAGAGGGCGAAAAGAAGAGATATATATATAAAGAGAGAGAGACAAGTCAAGGACTTGGAGATTTTCTTCAAGGATTGTAAGAGGAGAGGGAAGGTTAGAGATTTTTTCTTCATTACACTTCTAAGAGAGAATTGAGAGTGCTTGTAAAGAGAGAAAGGGTTGAAGAGAACTTCTAGGGATTTTCTTAGGAAGGATTATGAGATTAGTTGTGGCTTTATTTCTATTGTTTGGCAAACTTGTTCATATATATGAAATCTGTGTTTTGTCGTATCTTTCTCATGAATTCTGAGTAGTCTTCTTTATCTTTTTCTCTACTTTAAGATATTTTTATCTTTTTCTCTACTTTAAGATATGGTTTTGTGAAGAATTGATTTTTATTTATATGATTTTTAATGTCAATAATTTGTGATGATTTGAACTCCGATCTTCATTTACTTTTTGATCTGGCCAATTGAAATGTTAAAATATGTTGAGAAACATATGTTCGGAAAGGGCTATGATTTCTACAACATGGGAAGAATCACATTTGATTTCATGGGAGAGTATGTCATCCACAGATTTAGGTGCAAATAAATAAGGAAATATCTTTTGTTTGAATATGAATTGGAGATTTTAAGGTGATAGATTAAAATCCCCAATTTGGTCTAGTTCATTGAAAATTGGTGCGAGACTATAAGTCCTGAGGTGAGAGAGTAGTGGGAGCTCTGGAGTGGCAGTCGGTATCCTCTCAGTTAATGTTCTTGATGCACTTGAAAGAGGGGAAGGAATAGAATTGCCCTAATTTGGTACAAAACAATTTTTACGTATATTTTCAAATGATTTTAATTTCTTCACAATCCATATACTCATTGTGAAGGGGAAGGATACTATCTTAAATTTGAACTTTCCGTCACAAAAAACTTTATTTAGTTTTCGTAATTTTACTTTTGAAAGTTTAGAATTTAGCTTAGTTAATGTTGTCTTTCAACTGTATTTTAATTAGCATTCACTCTAGTATTTAATATTCAAATTTTGCGCTTTACTTTTTGTAGTTTTAAAAATTATAGTATACATTAAAATCTTAAGAATTATACAATAGGCATTTCCAACTTTCTTATGAGATTGATATCTAGGACTCCATTAGAGTCCTTTATTACTTGAGCGATACGTTTACTTGCATTATTTTCAAAGGGGATTTGTCAGTTTAAAGATTTTTAAAAGATAAAACTATTTTCACTGAAGTTATTTTTGTTGGGCTTAATTTAAATATTTGTTATTGTATTGTCATGTGTATTTTGTAATGTTGAAAAATATTTGCAAAATTAACACACTAAATTCACCCGCATCAACTGTTCGTGTTCAAGAAAGTCTACTCTGAAGGTTCCTACCAGCATGTAGACTGCTATAGAGAATAGCTTATGCTTCCTATTAATGAATGATATATGAAAGTATTATGCAACGTGATGTTTCGAAGAATAAACTTTAGAAATAGAGTTTTGTTTCTAGAAACACTGGCATAGTAGTTGTATGCACGGGGTCCCAACCCAAAGTAAATAAAAAAATTCCTAAAAGAAAATATAATTCTCAAGTAATAAAATTCAGGTATAGAAAAGAAATATCTTTCCTTCTCTTAATGAAAATAATACTCCTTATGCTTTTAAATAACGAAATATCACTAATAATTAAAGTGCTATTCTTCTTGTTCTTTCAGGTTTGACACTCTGATTAATTCATAGTTCTCACAGAAAGATGTCAAACAGGAGGTTGATCCTTACCTTTAAAGATGGTGTCAGTCTTGCACTGGATAAAGAGAAAATTGAAGAAGGAGTTGTGATCGAGTTTAACTTGAACATTGCACAAGCTGGGCTGGATTATAAAGAGGATGCCTTGACTACTGTGGGCAATGAAGAGCTTTGTGACAACAAGACAATGGTGAAATTCAAAAACAAGGGAAAGAAGATTTCCACTAGGAAGTGGGAATTTGAAAGAACTGACAAAGAGAAGCAAGTGAAGCCGGAATGCTAAGAGCAGCAAAATGAAGTCGATGGTAATGACAATACGAGGTTAGCTCACCAGCTTTGTGCATGCAGATATTGAGATTGAAAGGAGGGAAATCTCACCCCAACTCAGATAGAAATCGTAATCATAGAGTCCGTAAAATGTTAACCAGATTTGCAAATGAGTAGAAAAATGAAGGGGTCATTACGAACAGTACAGCCGCTTTAGTGAGGATAGGGGTGACAACCACCACGATGTAAAGTGTTCCCAATATGAGAGAGCAACCTGCCGATGTTGAGTCATACATAGCGTAGTTTGTCACTAGACCTTGATAGTTGCAGATTATCCCGGAATATGAATTTGAAATAATTGAGAAGGTTCAGAAACAAGATTTTGAGTATTTCTAGAAAATACAAGGCAAATATGTCAATATCTTAGAATTCTTAGAGCCACATAAAAATGTGTTCTCTGAGTATGAGTAGGAGAAAATCGAGGAATGTGTGTTTCACCTCAAGGATTTGGGTCATGTAGTCCGTTTAAGGAGGAAGACTTATTCAGAGCCTCAAATGTGGATGCGAGGCAAAGGAAGGATCACGATACAATGTGGTTGCAGCTACAATTTTGCCAAGGACAGTGAAGGAAACCTGTCATGAATACTATGTCATGATGAGTCCTATCTGATGTCGAGACTTATAAAAAGGATGATCAAGCGAATGGTAGCCTAGCATGTGTTGCCTGCTGACTGTGTATCCAATAGTTTTATCATCAACATATATGAAAAGGTTGACTGCATCCCACCTCATATAGATCACCATGACTTCATAAGGCCCTTTTGGATTGTGTTGTTTATTAAACAGTGCAACATAATGTTCAATACAGACCTACGGAAAGTTGGCTCAGGTGAATTCCAATGGCCGATAGAAATATCATTACTGGTAGGTTCAGCCCTGGGGTTGAAAGGCAATGGTGCTGACACGGCCAAGCACTGCATTCGGACAGTCCCCCATTAGAGAATCTCAATAACTTTCCAAAGAATGAGTAAAGAGAAGAGGCCATTAAAGTTCATACACAATACAAACATAGAGAGCTTGCAAACTCTTAAGTTGTAAGTTACACAGAAATAACACACCTCTAATGCACACCTATATGAGATTATACTTCTGATGGTGGCTTAGAAGGTGTTGTTATTACTTGTGTAGTTTACTAGGCAGACATGTATAGAATGGTGGAAATTTTGAGAAATGGCACAAAAATTCAGAGGGATATACACTTGAAGCAGCAATGTTTGAGTATGCTTTCAAAAGGTTGATGTCAGAAATCATTTTGGGGTATTCCATTATATGTGGAATCACATGATGTACCTCTTTCAATAGTTAAATGGAAATGTCTATGTCATATTTGCCTTCAAATTCTATGAAATTGACTGTTAACTCTACTAAATTGACTTTGTCTTGATTTATGGAATGCTAAACAAAGAACGATACAAATATGGTGACAAATAATAGTAAAATAAATTCAAAAGATAAAAGGAAAATAGAACAGACAAATAAGAAATGAAATGAAATATGAAAACAACCAAAAATTAGAAAACTAGAAAATAGGAAATGAAAGAAAAGAGAATCTCTCAATTTCCCAACTCTCACGAAACCTCACAGAGTTTCCACAATCTCTGTGAATCAAAATTGTCTGCAATTTAATCTCTTACAAACTTTCACAAATTTTTACTGAATCTCCAAAATCTTTTCTGAGTTGGAAAGCAAGTCCTTGGACCCTTCCTTCTCAAACGAAACTCTTGTTTCAAGGTTTGTACCAAAAATTTTATCCTCCTTCTGGGCTTGTTACTCAACTTTCAATTCCCATCTCGGGGTCAGTACCCAAATTCTGATTCCCATCTCTCGAGATAGGTATAAAGCCACTTTAAATGGAGTAAGGCATCCCATTCTCATCTCTTAGAGATCGGTACCCTAATTTTGATTCTCATTCTGGGATTGGTACTCAAATTCCAATTCCCATCTCGAGATCAATACCTAAATTTTAATTCCATCTTTTTCAAGCTTGGTACCCAAATTATGATTCTTATTTCGGGGTTGGTACTCAAATTCCAATTCCCATCTCGAGGTCAGTACCCAAATTTTTATTCCCATCCTTTCTGAGATAGGTATAAGACCACCTTAAATGGAGTAAGGAATCTTATTCCCATTTCATTGAGATTGATGTAAGGCCACCTTAAAGGGAGTAAGGCTTCTGATTCTCATCCTTTCGGGGTTGGAACCCAAATTCCAATTCTGATCTCGGGGTCACTACCCAAATTTTTATTCCAACCCTTTCTGAGATAGGTATATGAACAACTTAAATTAAATAAGGCATCTCATTCTCTTCTCGACACCCCCTCGTCAGCTCTTAGGTTTAATGCGAGTCTCTGTGCTTTCTGTCTTAATATGACTTGCACTTTCACTACCTCTTAGGTTCGATATAAGTTCCCGTGCTTTCCTTCCCAGTGTAGTACACTTCTCCTTGATCTATATTTTGAGTTGGATGTGAGTTCTGTGCTTTCCATCTCAATCCAATCTCTTCAAATATTCTGAATTCCCAAAATTTCCTTAAAATCCAGATCGTAACTAAAATTTCACGAAAATCAAATTAAAATTAAACAATGAAATAATTTAAATCTTAACTGCAACCATCAGTTTTGCTGATGGTTGTCTCCATAAATTAATAAAATAACTTTTCGTGAGGATTCACGAACACAAACTCATGACATGAATTTAAATCCGCTTTTGGAATTTTTTGATTTGAAGGTATACCAACAAATCCCCGGTGAGAGTTTAGAATCTTTGGTTTTGATTGAAGGTTCACGTGATACACTCCGATGGAAACCTTTCTCACTCTTTCTACCTTTTGTTCTAAGTGTGTTGGCTTGGAACATCTGTGTTGATTTTGTTGAGCTCTTCAGTTAATGATCCTGATTTTATATGACAGTACAATGTATGCAGTTATAATCTTAATTTTTCCTTATCTATATTTCTTACTTTGCAATGGCCACCAGAAACTTGACTTTGAAGCAAATAAGAATGCAATTAATATGTTTAAATATGGGATACTACGCAAGTATACATATCATTATCAAGTAATATAGGACTTTTTGATTAAGCCTCAAATATCGAACCCAGAGGAAGAAATACAATATGGAACTAAACAAGAAGAAATTAAATAACAAATTCTACTTTGCAAAATATTCTTACTCAACCTATAAATGTTATAATAGGAATGAAAGTTTGATTCTTTTTGTTATTTTTCTTTTTTTTATAATTGAAGGTAAGGTAAACAATTAACTAAAGTTAATTAGGTTATTTAAGATTAAAGTAATATAAATAAAATTATTTTTTCCTTATCATGAATCAGTAACAAATTTAGGAATTCTATTCTGAAAGTATTGAAATTGTGTTGTGTCAAATAGGAGCAATAATATTCTTTACCCTTACTAGAGATGCTATATAGAACATTGGCTAGTTTAAAGTTTAAATAGTCTACAAGACAGGCTAAGTATGAAAGATACCAGCTCTCCCTATAGAGTTCCCTCTTATCCCTCCACTTGGGGGCTAACATCTCATATCAAAACATAACACTATAAACCAAATTTGGGGCTTTAGCCTGTCACTCTAAAGTCCCCTAATTCTACACCCTTCACAATTTATTTTACTATTTATTTGCACTAAATCATATGAATTTCATTCTCATCCATAAAATCTCATGTGATTCTTACCATTAGTTGACTGAGACAAAAGCATCCCGGATCATACATGTTCTCACAAAAAATATTAACATCTTAATTGGCTAAATCAAGAAGTAAATGAAGTACAAGGTTTAAAATCATCGTAACTTATTCCAGCATTAAAGATTAATACTTCACACAACTTTCATCCAACTTTCATCCCACACAACTTTCATCCAATACTTAATCACTTATCATTTCAAGGAAAAAGATAAGGAAAACTACTTAGAATTCAAGGAGAAAACACAACCACGCTTAAGTTTGAAAGTAGAAATCATGCGAATAAAATAGAAGTCTAAATTAAAACCAAATGTAATAAAAAAGATAAAAACTTATCTCAAATCCTATCCACCAACCTTTACAAGTTCCTTTGAATCTCTTCTTTTCATTTCTCTTAAAATACTCTATACTCACACACTACAACTCCTTTCTTCTTCTTCTCTCTAAATTATTCTAATTAATCTAAGAGAGAGAGGTGTCAGTGGTGTCTAGGGGGGCGGCGGCTCAGGAGTGACTAGGAGAGATGTCAGAGAGAGCTTTCTTCAATCCAATCCAAGTCTTCTTTTATAATTTTTCAAAAGGTGCCTTGGTGTTTCTTCAAAATGTGTCCACATTTAGTGAATCTTCCAAGTGTTTCCTCCTTTCATAAGCCAATTGAATGTATTTTTGTGTCTATTAACTATTTCCCAAATTTTCACCAAGATTTGCTTCAAACACCTCTTCAAAAATTTGTCCAATTTCATTAAATCACCAAGTAACTACTTCTGGCACTTAAGCGCAAGGTACTTCACGTTTAGACATGGCCTTCTTTATTTTAATGTTGCTTAAGCACCAGTTCTGGGTGCTTAGGCGCCACAGTTCTTTTGCTCACCTTCTTCATTTTTGCTCCAAATTTGATCTTTTTTCACTCCTTTCACCATTTTTCATCCATTTGATTGTACCTGAAAGAAAAAACACACAAATATCTTCCGTTAAATTGCATATCTCTAAAATAGGTATGAAAATGTGTACATAAAGAGTATATATTTTAGGTGTATCAAAATCCCTCAAACTTAAAATGTTATTTTTCCTCAAATTACACTCCAATATTTCAAAACAAAAATAAGTAGATTAAGTAAATGAGTTTTTTTAGGATATTCTGAAATTTTGATTTAGAAATGTAGAAGTCCAATTTAGAAAATACATTAGTACATGAGACCAACTGAGGGTTTAAAAATTTCTAATGTATAGAACTCTAAAAATATGAGTTCAGGTCTTGTTCGGAAATATTTGTAAATTCTCAAAATATAAAGTTTAGGCATTCTATCTTCTCCACTTATAATTTTACTTACTATATTATGCCCATAAGCTTATACGTTTCTCAAGTTTTTTACTTTAAAAAGATTAGATGTGTAACCAATTTTTGATTAGGCACTGATCCTCAAGTTTCTCATCCTTTTTTTTCATTTTCTTTTTCTTTTTCCTTTTCTTTATCTTCTTCTTTTTCTTTTTCTTTTTCTTTTTTTTTTCTTTTTCAAGTGAGGATTATTATATCTGGATAGACCTTTATAATTTTAAATTCCACTCCTCCTTTCCTAAAGAAAATTTCTGATATATATATATATCCTTTAAATAAAAATATAATAATAGTTTTAAAAATTTTTTTTATTAAAAGAAATTTAAGTATTGAAGATAAAAGTCTAACTCTTCCATATTTTTCATAAAATACAATTTCTCCTATTAAAGATAGTGACACAATATTTATCATTTCTACAATAAAAATTTTTAACTTTAAGTTTTTCTTCATTACGATAGGTTTCAACTAAGTTCTCTTACTCTTTTTCATATTCAAAATTTTACTTCTCTAATATAACTTCATATACATAATAATTTTTTTTCAAATTAAAATCAAATTTATTTATAACACATTTGAGAACAAATAAAATTCAAGTTTTAAAAATATTTTTATGCCCCCAAACTTAAATTTTTAATATGATAAAATATTTTAGCAACATATTTATATATAGGAAGGAATGAAAACTAAAAATAACATGCTTACAAGAATTTTCATATCCTAAATATACAAGTACAAAAATAATAAAAAAAACAAGAGTAAAAATTAATTAATCAAATTTTAATTTAACTTTAACATATAGAAATTCATTAGACCTTTATGCAGTGAAGGATAACACAAAAGCAAACAAACACACTAACAAAAATTCAGAACTACAACATAAAGAAAATACCTGGTAGTAAATTAAAAAGTTTAAAAATGTAGTTCTTAAGTGAAAGTTAGCAATATTCTAAACCTTCCTAAAATTTAGGATTAAGTTTGATAGGATTAAGTTTTAGGATTAAGTTTGACACAAACTAATAAGATACATTAAACAACATAGTTAACACAATCACTACCATAAAAATAAAACATAACTACACATTAAAACATAAACACATCACAACAGTGTCTAACAAGATAAAACACAAATAATAATAACAGTCTAGATAATTACAATACAAAATAAGTTAACAACAAACTATAACAGAGCCACATAAAGTTCAAAATACAAAATAAAATAAACTACTCAATTTAATTCTCCTCCTCCTCATCATCATCACTATCATTGTTATCTTAAAAGGCTGTAGTCTCATATTAAGGATATTGTGGATATAAAGGAAAAACTACACTTTGGTCACCACTGATAAGTTTTTCCAAAGATGAGTGAAATTTCTCCTCATAATCACTATGTCTTTTCATATAACCATTTATATGAGCTACAAAATTCACCAAATTTAATACCTTGTCCGCAGTATAAATTGATGTCATCTAACATCATTTGCAATAAGTGTGACTGCGAATGAAAACTAGAAGCCTGACTTTGTGATGTGGATGCACGTGAGGTAGAAGCATTAGATGTAGAGGCACTTAAACTTCTAGAAAATCCTCCTCTCCAGCCAAATATTGAATCTTGTGAAGAAGATTTCATTTTAACACTTGTGATGGGCTTTAGAGGCTACAATATCTCCTCCCAACTATCGAATCTAACACCTATTGCTCACATAAAAAAAAGATCAAGGATATGAATCTCAAACCTGCAGTAGTGGCAATGGTAGCAGAACTGATGTTAGTGTAATAGATCAGAGATCCAATGTCAATATGCTATGACTTCTCAATGCAATAGTTCAAGGTAGCTCTATCTTGGGTAACTTCACTGAGGTGGTTGGTTGATAGTAAACGAGTAGAAATATAGTGTCATGTTTTTGATATGGCATCTAACTTAGACATGGGAAAGTTGACTCATAATTCATTTATGATCTTACACAGTCCTCTTCCAATGGTCAATGACGATATGATCTCATCCAACTCCTCCTCAATCGGACTATAATTCGAACAAAAACATAACATACTAGAGGGCAACTGGTAAAATAGATTTATTACCTCAGCAGAGAAAGGGACTAATTTTCCTCGAACCATGACCCTATCTTCTTGAGCTTTAAGGAGACAAACATAAAATTCTCAAACAACAGAAATCACATCCACATTAGAAAAACAACAAAATCTTTCCCACTATCGGTGAACAATTAAATCTTTCACTGCTCCACCCAGACTTTTAAAACATCTCTCATGAACTAGTTTTCTTAACTGTAATGCGAACTATACCTGTCCTGAGCTTTCGTGCTAACTAACTTGCTTAAATAAAAAAAAATTGGATTTCCCTTTACTCCTCTTCATTCTTGTGGCCATTTCTAAAAATCACGTCAATTTCACAATAAATCCTAAATTCAAGAATAAATCACTAAACTCAACTTTTAAAAGCTCAAACTATCTTTTATATGTATTTTCCATGGGTTTTCTCAAAATTTCACCATGAATAGTGATTTTTAGTCAAATCTAAAATGTGTTCAAAAGACATTGTGAAAATAAAAAATTTTTACATAGAAGTGAAGCACTTACCTCAAGAAGATCAAATTTAGGACATTTGGCTCGAATCCACAAAGAAATCTTCACTATAGAAGAAGACCTAACTCCTCACTCGTGTACTCGATAGAAAACAACGACCTTGAGGGGGGTAAAAATGGCATTTTGATGTTAATTTTCCACCTTTAACCATTCATGAACCGGTTTATGTGAACCAGTGTTTAAGCACAACTACTTCAACACTTAGGTGCCTACCTCTCAAGTTATCCAACACTTAAGCACTAGGTTTTGGAGCTCAGGTGCCAATATTCAAAATTTTAAATGAACATTTTAAGCACTGGGTTTTGGAGCCTAGGTCCTAAATGGTCTTATAAATCTTTAATTACTATTTTCTTCCCCTTCAACTCTCCTCTTTCTCAAAATTCACCAATATTACTTAATTCGATTCAACAGAAAATAACACAAAATTTTGCACACAAACAAGCACTTATATTAATTCACAAACAAATAAAAACATTTGTGATACATAATTTATCAATCCAAAGAGTCTTGGATGAGATCTTGGATGAGATAATTTCCTAAGCACAAAAAATAAGCAAACTTAACACTAAAAACACATAAAATAAACTTAATACTAACATCACAACACCTAACACAAATAGAAACTAAACTTAGAACTTAACTCCATTCTCCTTCCGGTGGAATAAATCCTGGCCTTTCATTAGTTTCTCTTGGGGCAATTAGAATATAGATCTGATAAAACAAACGGTGATGAAGAACTTTGGTTGAGTCTTCTTTAATCGATTTATTTTTCAAATACATAGTCTTGTCTATTTCTTCTATAAAACTTGTGTGGCTAAATTGCATCTTAAGTTGATATCCAATATGCTCTAAATGTGTGTTAACCTCATTCACCTTTGTTTTAATTGAAGCCACATCAGCCTCAATTTTTGTGATTTTCTGTGCTATTCCTTCTATACTAATGGCTAGGAAACTAATGTATAACTGTTGCGCACTTTGAATAATGAACCTCTTCTTCATGGCTTCCTCCTTTTTACTCATATCAATCTTACAAGACGACATTTTTCTAAGATCTCTTACTCTTCACCTAGATTTTGGGTTATAATTGAAGGTGGGTGAGAATTCTCATCATTCCCTTCTATTTATAGGCTTTAGAACAAGCCTAAAACTACTAGACATGTTCTCAAACCATTAACCCATGTTAAAACCCACTAAACTACATTTAAATCTTCTAGAAACATAATTTAGCAAATTTAGTTAACTACCGTGCGTAAGCGTCGAATGTTGGTGCTTAAGCACCAATGCTTAATTTAGCACAGGTCAGCTTAACGTCCAAATACTCATTCTAACATGTCTAAGTCATCTATTAAGGTCTTAGAATCATTGTTAAATTATTATATATTCATAATACTACCACAATTTTTCTTAATCAAACATTACAACTTAACATTCAAAATAAAACACACAAATAACTATGGGTTGCTTCCCACAAAGCGCTTGGTTTAACATTGTCATCCCCATGTAAGA
Organism: Phalaenopsis equestris; assembly: GCF_001263595.1. NCBI lineage: Eukaryota > Viridiplantae > Streptophyta > Magnoliopsida > Asparagales > Orchidaceae > Phalaenopsis > Phalaenopsis equestris. The sequence goes on from NW_018235211.1 coordinate 82,626, forward strand.
TGTGTTTATTCTAGTTGACCCAACAACATAAGATCAATTAGTTAAAGTTGATCCCCTAAAAAGTAGGGTTTCAGCCTGTGACCATTCACTTTAAATATTTCTCAGATTTAGGATCTTTGATATCCATAGAACCATATAAATTAACTTTTATCACAGTAAATAAGCTCATCCACTTGGACTTAAGTTTTTCTAGAAGAAATCTCAATCTTGCATTATATAGCAAAACATGTTGCCCTGGCTCAAAAGTTTTAGTAGGAATTCTCAGGTAATTCCACAACTTTTTTTCTTTATAAATCTTAGAACTCTCATAAAATTCATTCCTTATCTCTTCAAACTCATTTAATTGTAATATTCATTTCTCACCAGCATCTTTTAAATTATAATTAATTCTTCAATAGCCAAATATGCTTTATGCTCAAGTTCAGCTGTAAATGACAAGCTTTCCCAAATATTAACCGATATGGGGACATTCCTATAGGAGTTCTATATGAAGTCCTATAAGCCCACAAAGCAAAGTCAAGTTTGACTGAACGATCAATTTTTGTTAGATTCACATAGTTTTTCAATATACTTTTAATTTCAGGATTAGAAAATTTAGCCAAACCCCTTGTCTGAGGATGATAAGCAGTAATAATTTGATAGTTATTATGATATTTTCATAATAATTTCTCCATTATTGCATTTCTAAAATGACTTCCCCCATCAGTTATGATCACTCTCAGCATCCCAAATCTACAAATATATTCACCCTTTAAAACTTGGCAACACTTTGAGCATCACATCGAGGTAAAGCACCATTTCATTTCCTATAAAAATATTACCTACTCATTGACATCGATCACAAGTTTTGATATAAGCATTAACATCTCTAAAGATTGTTGGACAATAAAATCCAGATTTCACAATAAAATCCGTTATTTTATCAACACCAAAATGTCCCCCAAAATCAGAATTATGACACTTTTGAATAATTTCATAAGTTTCTTCTAAAGGCTTTTAAAAAAAAAAAAAAAAAAAAAAAAAAGTTTCCTTATTTATATAAAAATTAGAGGATATTATCTTCATGAATTTCAAAGTATAGGACTTTTCAAAAGATCAGACAAAGAGGTGTGAAAGGGGAATGACTCAAATTTGGACCATTCATTATGAAATCCAAAAAATGAAGAATCAAGGGATGTCATGTATCCTGAGGAGAATCTATGTGACTTCCTAAGCTATCTTATAGTTTGGCTTCAATTTTAAAGAAAAGAATTATTTAAATGTTTCATCCTGTAAATTTTATTAATTGGGGCTTATATTTTTGCCAGATGGTTGCACAGATAGCCTAGAAGATGTGAGGATTTAGGTCGTGATGAATGATAACCTTGGAATCCTAAAATAAGTTAGGGCTTAAATTGTTTACCAGGGCTATATAAAGGCCTAAAGAAAAATTTTAGGATTTATTTCTCACTATGCTATAAATCTCGAAACCTTATGGCTTGTTGTTTATTTCTATAAGAAGAAATGCTGTTGTAAATCCTCTTGTTGTTGTAGAAGGCTGCCCACAAAGCTAGCTCTAAGCTCCTCGGTGAAGTAGCAGTCCTAAAGTTTAAGGGTCTAAAAGTTTAAATGAGAAGTTTAAAGTTCAATCAGGGGGGTGGGTGATACACCTAAAATATATACTATTTTTAGACACATTTTTAAACCTTTTTGAGATATTGCGCTTTAACGGAAGATATTTATGTGTTTTTCTTTCAGGTACAAGTAAAAAGGAAAAAAATGCTAAATGGAGTGAAAAAGGATCAAATTTAGAGCAAAAATGTGAAAATTTTGTGAAATAGAGCAAAAATGTAAAAGGATCAAATTTAGAGCAAAAATGTGAAAATTTTGTGAAAGTGTTTTGGCGCCTAAGCGTCAGATCCAGCGCTTAAACACGGGTGAATCAGAGAAGGCTGCACCTAAGGACCAGAGGTCCCGCGCTTAAGCGCTAGAGGCAGTTATGTGATGTTTTACTTCATTTTTGTCAAATTCTGAAGGGACATTTTGAGGCACCTATTTCCTAAAGAGGGTGGAATGACCACTAAAATGAAAATATGATTACAAGACTTGTCAAAGGAGACATCTTTTGGAGAATACATTGAATTGGGACACTATTTGAAGTGTTATCAATTTGATACACCAAAAATAGATGTCTTTTTAGACCGATATTTTATACTCAATTTCTGTGTTATTACACTTTCAGGGAAGTTTTTTTTATGTTTTCTTGCAGGTTGTTGAATTTTAGGATTTGAAGCAAAAATGATGAAATTTGGAGCAAAACTTGAAATTTGGAGCAAAACTGAAATTTGGAGCAAAACTGAAGAAGTTGAAAATTTGTTCAGTGCCGACAGCGCCAGACTGGGCCCCAACGACATTGTTTGACAAAGAGCGGTAATTAATTAAATGAACACCGATGCTAACGGCACTTATGGCGGTTCAGGCCCTGTTTTTAGAAGATTCAATGAATCTAGATGCTTTTTGAAGAGTTTTTGGATGCACCTATTGGAGAACCAACCCTAGCCTCTATTTGGGGCCAAAATTTATCTGAAAAACTCTCTCTTGGTCATTATTCGCCCCCTCTTCATTCCTCTTCATCCCTCCTTGCTCATTTTTGCCACACTTTGCCTCCATACATGCCACACTTTGCCTCCATACATGCCTCCATACATTTTTTCTATTTTCATTCCACCACTATTTAAGAGTCTATTAATGATTTTTCCTTAAGAGTTTAGAGTTTTTGTAGTGAGATTAAGTGTGAAATCTTCTCTAAGAGTGTTAGAGAAGGAGAAAAGTGAGAGATTTCTTCTACCTACATTTCCTAGAAGAGGCTACAAGGGATTTTCTTTGAGAAAGAGTTTCAAATAAGTGTTGTTTGTTTATTAGTGTTGCATGAACTTTCTTTTATAAATGAAATTTATGTTTTGTTTTGTATCTTTCGAAGTCTGAGTAGTTCCCTCTATCTTTCTCCTTACTCTAAGATATGGTGAAATGAAGAGAAAATATGGATGTGCCAATAATAAAATGTAAAATAAATTGTGATGATTTTTTAACTTTGAATTTAATTTACTTTTCAATCTGGCCAATTGTATTGTTATAATGTGTTGTGAAATATATGATCCGGAAAATGGAGTATGAGTTCTACAACAGAGTGAGAATCATATTTGATTCTATGAAAATGAATTTCATTCATGGAATTAAGTGCAAATAAATATGAAAATATACTTTGTTAGGTGTAGAATTGGAGAATCTTTAGGGTGACTGAGTAAAATCACCAATTTGGTCTTAGTGTTTAAAAACAAAAGCGAGAGTTAGCCTTCAGGTAAAGGGAAGTGGGACCTCTGGAGTGGGAGCCAGTATCCTCCAAGCCTGCCACGGATTTAGGGACTAAACCTGGGATTAGCCAAGGATTTTCTATAACACTATATCAGGGTAGAGGATTAAAACTGCTCCTATTTGGTGCAATACATATTAGAACCATTTATCTCATATCATTTTACCAAAACCTCATTGTAGTGGGAAAGATGCTTTTTCACAAAAGAAATCTTCATCACATAAGCATAGTTTAATAGTTTAGTAGTTACTATTTAAACTTTATATTTCAATTTTATTATTAGTTAAATAATTTAATTATGATAATATCTCAACATTCAAAATTAGTGACAGTATTTTTGTTTTATCATTCCATGAATTTCCTAGTAAATTTATCATTTCAAATTTAAACCTTCCCCGTGGGATCGATTTGTGGGGCTTAAATAGAAAGTCCTCTATTACTTGATAACAATACGTATAGTTGCCTAGAATCCCAACATTAATTGCTTAAATTTTTTATTCATAAATATTGCATCAAGCTTTTGGCACCATTGCATAGCGGAGTCAACTATATAACTTTTACACAACTATATTCTCGGGATCAAATTTTTGGAGCCATTATAGGGGAAGGTAATGGTAAGTTAAATAGATTTGGTAAATTATGAAAATTTAGAGATAATATAACTATATAAAAAAATTAAAAAATTAAAAATCTAAATAGAAATATATTTTTATTTAATAGTTATTTTTAAGAAAGTTTTCCTTGCTTATTATCTTAGTTTATGCGAAATATTGGATATGAAGGTTTAGTAACTTATGATTTAAAATTAGAGCGTACTATTAGAAAAATTTGAAAAAAATAATAAAAAAAGAAATTAAATGAAATGGTGAATAACTTTAATAATCAAATGAACAAAAATCGACAAAGACTTTTAAAAGATTTTGCTAATCCAGCAGTAGATGAGCTTCACTTGACTATTCAAAATCCTAATATTGCTGCTAATTCATTTAAGCTTAAACATGTTATTATCTAAATGGTACAAAATAATAAATGGTACAAAATAATCAGTTTGGAGGAAAACCTACCGAAAATTCAAACTTACATCTTGCTTGTTTTCTTGAAATTTGTGCTACTTTTAAATATGATAGAGTGTCTAATGATGTTGTTAGGCTTAGAATTTTTCCTTTTTCATTAAGGGATAAAGCCAAGGCTTGGTCAAATTCATTAGCATATAAATTTATCAGAACTTGGGGAGAATTATCAAAATAAATTCTTAGCCAAATATTTTCCTCCCTCAAAAACTTCTAAGCATAGAAATGATATTACATCTTTTTGTTTGTTTAAAGGGGAATCGATATATGAAGCTTGGGAAAGATTTAAAGATCTTCTTAGAAAATGTCCACACCATGCTCTACCAGATTGGTTAATAATTCAAACATTTTATAATAGATTAGTAAGATCACTTAGATTTATTATAGATGCTGCTATGGGTGGATCACTAATTTCAAAATAGTTTGATGAAACATATTCTTTAATTGAAGAAATGACTACTATCAATTTTCAATGGCCCTATGAAAGGGTAAATTCTAAGAGAGTAGGAGAGTAGCTAGTATTCGATGCAAAGTCTATTTTAGCATATCAAATTGCTGCTATTTTGAAAAAGATTGCATATCAAATTGCTGCTATTTTTTAGCATATCAAATTGCTGCTATTTTGAAAAAGATTGATCAAATAGGAGTGAACTATTCTCAAATATCCCCAGTATTAGAGGAATGTTCACTATGACAGATCATTAATACTCAATCATCTTATGAAACTTTAAATGCTATAAATAATCAAAATAATAATTTCTATTCTAACTTTTATAATCCTAGATGAAAAAATCACCCTAATTTTAGTTGGAATAATTATAACTATTCAGTGAATCTCTCCAAAAATTTGAACATCCAAGGAAATCCTAGTTGTCAACCTTATTATCCTCCAGGATTTAACTCTAATCCTAACCCACAAGTTAAGGAAAAGAAGTTGATGATGGAAGAAGTAAAGTTAAGCATGGTAAATCAAATACAGAATCAAGAGGCTGCTATTAGAAATATTGGAAATCAATTTGGACATATTTCTACTGCACACAGTAACATACCTTCTGGAATTCTCCTGAGTACGATGGAAGTTAATCCAAAAGATCAAAATAATGAGCAAATTAAAGCTATTTAATTACGAAGTGGAAAAGAAGTTGAAGCAAAAATCCAAACAGAAACTGAAGTTGATGAAGAGAAGGAAGAAATGGAAAGTCACCAAAATAAAAATGAACAAACACAAGGTCCTCTAGAAGAACCATTACCTCCTTTTCCTCAAAGACTAAAGCAGAAGAACAAAGATAAACAATTTACAAAATTTTTGGAAATCCTTAAGAAGTTAACGATAAACATTCATTTTGTTGAAGATTTGGAACAAATGCCAAGTAAGGTGAAATTTATGAATAAAATACTAAATAAGAAAAGGAAGTTTACAGATCATGAGACTATTGCACTTAGTGAAGAGTGTAGTGCTATTATTCATAGAAAGCTTCCTGAAAAATTAAAAGAACTTGGTAGTTTTATTATACCTTGTGCTATCAGTGAAAAGTTTTTTGGAAAAGCTTTATGTGATTTAGTAGCGAGTATCAATCTTATGCCTTTATCAATCTTATGCCATCTTATGCCTTTATTGATCTTTAAACGTTTTGATTTTGGAGAGATTTCCCCTACTACTATAACTCTTCAGTTAACTGACTGATCAATAACTTATTCAAAAGAAGTAATAGATGATGTATTAGTGAAAGTGGATAAATTTATTTTTCCCTATAGACTTTATAGTATTGGATATGGAGGCCTATTATTTTGGGGAGACCATTTCTATTATTTTGGGGAGACCATTTCTTGCAATAGAGAGAGCTGTGATAGATGTGCAAAAAGGAGACTTAATAATGTAATGAGAGTTAATGATCTGAGAGTTAATGATCAAGAAGTAATATTTAATATTGCAAAAGCTATAAGTATCCAGCAATAGAAGAAGATAATGAATGTTTTAGGATGGAAGTAACTGATTATCTGAGTAATGAACAGTTTAAGAATGAGTTCAAAAATAAATTTAAGCAAGGAGAAAGGGCAAGGAGAATTTTTTGAAATAAAGGAAGAAATAAAAGAAGAAGATTTGGATTATTTTCAGGGCAAATTGGAAACTTTAAACTTATTGGAAAATGATAATAAAAATCTTATTCCTTCAAGTATTAAACCACCTGAAC
>NW_018235211.1:89254-92467 GCF_001263595.1 Phalaenopsis equestris
AAAATATTACCTGCCCATTTAAAATATATGTTTTTAGGAGAGTCATCTACAGTTTTTAGGAGAGTCATCTACAATACCTGTTATTGTATCTTAAAAATTAACTGAAATTCAAGAACAAAATTAATGGAGATGTTGAAAAAATATAAAAAGGCTTTAGGATGGACTTTAGCAGATATTAAAAGAATTAGTTCTTTGTACGCACAGAATTCTATTAGATGAATAATATGAACTTAAAGCTGATCCTCAGAGGAGATTAAACCCAATAATGAAATAATTTGTTAAAAAGGAAATTTTAAAATGGCTAGAATGGCTAGATGCTGGAATTATTAAAATGGCTAGATGCTGGAATTATATATCCTATTTCAGACAGTGCTTGGGTAAGTCTAATTCACTGAGGAGTGACCGAAGGAGGAGTGACCGTTGAAGAAAATGAGAGAAATGAATTAATACCAATAAAAAATGTTACTGTTTGGTGGATTTGTACTGAATATAAAAAATTAAACATGGCCACCAGTAAAGATCACTTTCCTTTACCTTTTCTAGACCAAATGTTCTAGACCAAATTTCTAGACCAAATGTTGGATAGATTGGCTGGGAACAAATATTTTTGCTTTATAGATGGATATACCAGTTATTACCAAATTCCAGTTGCTCTAGAGGATCAATAGAAGACAACATTTACAAACCCATATGGAACATTTGCTTTTCGTAGAATGCCTTTTGGACTATGCAATGCACCTGCAACATTTTAAAGATGTATGATGTCAATTTTTAGCAATTTTATTCAACATGGAATGGAAATGTTTATGGATGATTTTTTGCAATTTGAAACTTTGTTTGAATTATGTTTAATTAATTTAGAAAAAGTTATGGAAGTATGTGATAATATTAACCTAGTAAAAAATTGGGAAAAATGTCAATTTATGGTTGAAGGAGGAATTGTACTTTCGCATAAAATTTTTGAAAATGGCATGGAAGTAGATCCTACAAAAATTCAAGTTACTTAAAAATTGCCACCTCTGACTAATGTTAAAGGGCTAAGAAGCTTTTTAAGACATGTTAATTTCTACAGGCATTACATAAATTTTTTTCTAAAATAACTAAGCCATTATGCCATCTTTTATAAAAAGACACAAAATTTGATTTTAATGAGTAATGCGTAAAAGCATTTGAATTATTGAAAGAAAAATTAATCACTGCACCTATAATAGTTCCATCTGATTGGGAGAAACCATTTAAAATAATGTTCGATGCTAGTGATTATGTGGTTGGGGTTGTGTTAAGACAAAGACACAACAAAGTTTTTAAAGTAACATATTATGCTTGTAAAACTCTAAGTAAAACTCTAAATGATGCTCAAAAAATGATGCTCAAATTAACTTCACTACAACTTAAAGAAAGCTACTCACTATTTTTTATGCCTTTGATAAATTTAGACCTTGCTTAATTGGAACTAAATGTATAGTGCATACAGAACATTCTGCTATTAAATAATTGATGCAAAACAAGGATGCTAAACCAAGATTAATTAGATGGATACTTCTATTGCAAGAGTTTGATTTTATTGTAGTTGCTAGAAAGGGAAATGATAATCAAATAACTGATCATTAGGGGATCGTGTGGTTTAGACTAGAAAGAGTAATATTAAATAATTTTGGAAATGAAGTTTTAGAAAATTTCCCAGATGAACAATTATATAGTATTGATGAAATAGATACACCTTAGTATGTCGATATAGTATTAGTAAATTATATTGTTAATGATATTTTATCACCTGATATCAAAAATTCATAATTACATAAATTTATATATAATTCAAAATTTTATTTTTGGTATGACCCATATTTATATAAATAATGTAAAGATCTAATTATTAGAAGATGTGTGCCTTATGAGGAAACTGAACAGATAATTGAAAGATCTCATGATTATGAATTTAAAGGACATTTTGGAACAAATAGAACTAAATATAAGATTTGCAAGCTGAATTTTATTGGCCTACTCTTTTTAGAAATGTTAATGAATAGGAAATATTAAGTGTTATATTTTATTAACGAATTTTAACTAATTTTGCAAATGAAATTTTAGAGGAATTGTACTCTTTTTAGAGATGTTAATGCAGGAGGAGTGTCTAATGATGTTGTTAGGCTTAAACTTCTTCCTTTTTCATTAAGGGATAAATCTAAGTGTTGGTTAAATTCATTAGCACCTGGATCTATCAAAACTTGGGGAGAACTATCATAAAAATTCTTAGCTAAATATTTTCCACAGCAAAAAACTGCTAAGCTTAGAAATGATATTACATCTTTTGTCAGTTTGAAGAGGAATCGATATATTGGGAAAGATTTAAAGTTAAAGATCTTCTAAGAAAATGTCCACACCAGGCTTTACCAGATTGGATAATAATTCAAATATTTTATAATGGATTAGTAGGATCACTTAGACCTATTATAGATGCTGCTTTATCCTTTTTTTAAGTTTTATTGTGAGAGTCAAAAGTGTTGTAAAATAGAAGAGATTCAAAAGAACTTCAATAGTTTGGTGGAGGATTTGAGATAAGTTTTTCCTTTTGTTTTGAACTACTTTTGGTTTTAATCGAGACTTCTTATTGGTTTGATAATGATTTCTACTTTTAAACTAAAGTATGGTTTTGTTTTCTCCAGGATTCTGAGTAGTTTTCTTTATCTTTCTTCATAAAATGATAAGTAATTAAAAGTGTTGGATGGAAGTTATGGAGAGTATTGATCTTCAATGTTAGAAGAAGTTGTGATGATTTAAATCCATGTACTTCATTTACTTTTTGATTTGGCCTATCCTGATGTTAAGATTTATTGTGAGAACATGTAAGAACCGGGATGGTATTGTATGCATAAAAAAACGGAAAGAATCACATGAGGTTGTATGAATGAGAATGTAATACATATTATTGAGTGTAAATAAATAGGGAAATAAAATTTGAAGGGTGTAGAGTTAGAGGACTTTAATGTGACAGGTTAAAGCCTCCAACTTGGTTTATTTTTGTAGGTTTTGATACTAGATGTTAGCCCCCAGGTGAAGAGAATTGAGGGAACTCTAGAGTGAGAGATGATATCTTCCCTGTCTAGCCAGTCTTCAGAGCTATTTAAACTTTAAATTAGCCAATATTTTTTATAGCATCTCTAGTAAGGGTAAAGAATATTATTGCTCCTATTTTGCACAACACAATTTGCATAC
>NW_018235211.1:92477-103829 GCF_001263595.1 Phalaenopsis equestris
AACACAATTTGCATACTTCCACAACAAAATTCCTATACTTATTACTCATTCAAGATAAGGAGAAAGATATTTTCATATTTTTTGTTTTTCTTCTACGTAAACTCAAGTTATATTTAGAAGTTTTATTGTTTTATCAAAATATCAAAAATACAAAAAGAATTGAATTTTAATTATTGAGAAAATATCTATAGTTTAAGTAATTTTATTTTTAAAATAGAAATTTTGTTGGAAAATTTGTGCATATTACGTATTTTTCCTATGTTTGATATTCATGTCTTAATCGAAAAGTCCTTACTACTTGATAGCGATACGTATACTTGTGTAGTGTCCTAATATATATATAAATTAAAAGTTAAATTCTTATTTTCTCCAGGATCAAATTTTTGGTTCTGTTGCAAAGTAAGATTACATAAGTGAAAAAGATCATACATAAGTGTAAGATTACATAAGTGAAAAAGATCATTAAAGTCATTGTTATACTGTTGAATATAGACTGCCAGGATCAAGTTTTTGGCGACATTGCCGGGGAGGATTTCAAAAATTTATTGAAAGCAAAATTTCTATTTTTAGAAAGTCTTAATTAAACTTTTATAAAGTTATTGTAGGACTATCATATTATATTATTTTATTTTATGTTAGTGTTTGTGTAGTTCAGGTTCTGAAGGACTAGTGCCCTATGATTCTGAATTAGAGAGAACTGTTAAAAAAATAAAAAAAGCAAAAAAGTTAAAAATTTTGAAAAAAATAAAAAAATTACAAAAATGGCAAACCAAAATAATCAAAATGCTAAAATTCATCAAGAATATAGACATTTACGAGATTATGCCAACCCTACGGTAGATAAACTTCATTGTAGTATTCAAAAACCAACTATAGTGGCTAATTCATTTGAACTTAAACCTGCTATTATCTAAATTGTATCAAATAATCAGTTTAAGGAATCACCAAATGAAGATCCAAATTTACATCTTGCCAATTTTTTAGAATTGTGCGCTACATTTAAATATGACGGTGTATATGATGATGCCATAAGACTTAGGTTATTTCCTTTCTCACTGAGGGATAAAACTAAGATGTGGTTGAATTCGTTAGAACCTGGATTTATCAGAACTTGGGGTGATTTAACACCAAAATTCCTTGCTAAATACTTTCCACCTTAGAAAACTGCAAAGCTTAGAAATGATATTACATCTTTTAATCAGTTTAAAGGAGAATCTATTTATGAAGCATGGGAACCATTTAAAGAACTCTTAAGAAAATGTCCACAACATGCTATACCAGATTGGTTAATGATTCAAACTTTTTATAATTGATTAGCTGGCTCTCAGATCTATTATCGATGCCGCTGCTGGTAGTTTGTTGGTGGTAAAACCTTTTCATGACGCCTTTGCTTTAATTGAAGAAATGACTATCAACCTTATAAGAGGGTGAATCCTAAGAAAGTAGCCAATATTCATGAATTTGATGCATATACTATGTTAGCAAATTAAGTTGCTGCAATTTCAAGGAAGTTAGACCAATTTGGAATGAAATTTTCTCAACCTATCTCTATGATTGAAGATAATTCATTAGCTAAATGGTAGATTCTCAAACAACATTAGAAACTTTGAATGTCATAAATAACATGCAGAATAACCCATATTCAAATTATTATAACCCAGGTTGGAAGAACCATCCCAACTTTAATTTGAATAATACTACGGGTGGTAATAATCAGCAATGGGGGAACAATCAAGGAAACCCATTGGGAAATTGGAACAATCAAGGGAATATTAACTATAGATCTACTTATCCTCCAAGTTTTTATAGTAATTCATAATTTAAGGAGAAGAAGTTGTCTATAGAAGAAGTGGTGTTACAAATGGGAAATCAGCTAGAAAGTCAAGGAGCTACAATTAGAAATATTGAGAATCAAAAAGACCAGAAATAAAGAGCAAGTAACAACCGTTCAACTTAGAAGTGAAAGTGAGTTGGAAGGTAGGGTTCAAAAAGAAAATAAAGTAGAGAGAGAAGAAATTGAAGAATCAAAAGAAGATGCTCTAAAAGATTTTGAAAGACCTATTTCTCCACTTAAAGTTAACTTAGAAAAACCACCACCTCCATTTCCTCAGAGACTTCGTCAACAGAAGTTGGATAAGCAATTTTCAAAATTTATGGAAATTTTTAAGAAGCTTAGAATTATTATTCCATTTGCTGAAGCCTTAGAACAAATGCCAAGCTATGTAAGGTTTATGTAGGATATTCTCAACAGGAAAAGGAAGTTTGAAGATAATGAGACTGTTGCACTTAGTGAGGAGTGCAGTGCAATTATTCATAGGAAGCTTCCTGAAAAGCTTAAATATCCTGGTAGCTTTACAATTCCGTGTGCGATAGGAGATAAATTTTATGTGAAAGCTTTATGTGATTTAGGTATAAGCATTAACCTTATGCAATTATCAATATTTATATGCAATTATCAATATTTAAAAACCCCTACTACTGTAACTCTGCAATTAGCAGATCGTTCGATAATTTACCCTAAAGGAGTTATCGAAGATGTTTTACCCTAAAGGAGTAAGGAGTTATCGAAGATGTCCTAGTGAAAGTGGGTCAATTTATTTATAATGTTGATTTCATTGTGATGGATATGGAGGAAGGAAGATAAAGAGATACCTATCATTTTGGGGAGACCTTTCCTAGCCACAGGAAGAGCAATGATAGATGTATAGAAAGGGGAATTAACAATGTGCATAAATGATCAAACTATTAATTTTAACATTTCAAAATCAATGAAATATCCTGCAAAAGGTAAAGATGATGAATGTTATAGAATGAATGTTATAAGATATCTAAGTGAATCTCATTTCAAAAATAATTATGATGAAAAATCTGAATTAAAAAATTTGGAACACGAGCAAGAAGAAGAATTAGATCAATATGAAGATCCTTTGAAGGAAGATTCAAACTATGTTTGAGAAAGTCTTGAAATTTTAGACACGATAGAAAAGGATAAATTATTTTGTTCATCAATAGAAAAACCTCCAGAACATGAGTTGAAGTTACTTCCTGATCATTAAAAATATGTCTTTTTAGGTAATTCCTCTACTTTACCAGTTATAGTTTCCTCAAGGTTAACTATGGAAGAAGAAGAAAGGTTGATGAAAATTCTAAAAAATTTTAAGAAAGACTTTAGATGGACAATTGTTGATATTAAAGGTTGTTGATATTAAAGGAATCAAAAGGAATCAGTCTTTTAATTTGATGCTTAGAATTCATATGGAAGTGAACTGCAAACCCAAGGTTGATCCTCAATGGAGATCAAATCCTATAATGAAGGAAGTAGTAAAGAAAGAAATTTTAAAGTGGTTAGATGCTGGAATTATCTACCCTATTTCAGATAGTGCATGGGTTAGTCCAATTCACTACATTCTTAAGAAAGGAGGAGTAGTTGTGACTGTGAATGAACATAAATGAGTTAATACCTACTAGAGAAGTCACAAAGTGGCAATTATGCATTGATTATAGAAAATTACAGCTTGTCAATAGGAAAGATCATTTTCCATTACCCTTTCCAGATCAAATGCTAGATAGACTAGCTGGGCGTAAATAATTTTTTTTTCTGGATGAATATGTCGGTTATCACCAAATATAAATAACTTCTAAGGATCAAGTGAAAACAACTTTTGCCAGTCGGTATGGTACATTTGCTTTTAAAAGAATGCCCTTTGGTTTATGTAATGCCTCTACTACATTTCAAAGATGTATGATGAAAATTTTTAGTGATTTAATTGAAAAAAGGGATTGAAGTATTTAAGAATGATTTTTTAGTGTTTGGAACTTCATTTGACTTTAGAACATTTATCAAACTTTCTTAGGCGCTGTGAAGAAACAAATTTAGTCCTTAATTGGGAAAAATGTCAATTTATGGTAGCATGAGGAATTGTATTAGGACATAAAATATCAAAAAATATTATGCAAGTAGATCCTGCTAAAATTCAAGTGATCACTAATTTACCTTATCCAACAAATGCAAAAGAAATTAGGAGTTTTTTAGGACATGCTGGATTCTAGAGATGATATATTAAAGACTTTTCAAAAATTTCTAAGCCTTTATGTCATTTATTGGAGAAAATTACAAATTTTAATTTTAATGAAGAGTGCTTAAAAACTTTTGAGTTATTAAAAAAAAAAGTAGTCACTGCACCAATTATAGTTTCACCGGATTGGGGAAAACCTTTTTAACTGATATGTGATGCTAGTGATTATGCTATTGAAACTTTTTTAGGACAAAAACATGATAAAATTCTTAAAGTAATCTACTGTGCTAATAAAACTCTTAATGAACCTCAAATTTGTTATACAACAACTAAAAAAGAGTTATTAGCAATACTATATGCCTTTGATAAATTTAAATCATATTTAATTGGAACTATTTGCGTAGTGCATATAGATCATTCTGCTATTAAGTACTAAATGAAAAAGAAGGATGCTAATCCAACACTTATAAGATGGATTCTTCTTTTGTAAGAATTTGACTTTAAAATATAAGATAGTAAGGGAACTGAAAATCAAATTGCTGATCAATTGTCCATGCTTGATTTAGAAAAACCACTTTATTTTATAAAAGAAAATAATGAACATTTTTCAGATGAAAAACTGTTCAATATTATTGAGTGGTGTGTTCCGTGGTATACCGACATTGTGAACTTTCTTGTTAGTGATATTATACCTTATAGAATGACATACCAACAGAAGAGGAAATTTATTTCTGAAGTTGAGACTTATTTTTAGGATGACCCATTTTTTTATAAATAAGGAAATGATCTAATCTTTTGAAGATGTGTACCTTTAGAAGATACTTATGAAATTATCTAAAAATGTCATAATTCTGATTTTGGGGGACAAAAAAAAAAATTTTGGTGTTGATAAAACAAGATACAAAATTTTACAATCTGTAATCTATTGGCCTACTATCTTTAGAGATGTAAATGCTTATATTAAAACTTGTGATAGATGTCACAGAGTAGGAATCATTTTTAGAAGAAGTGACATGCCCCTCAATTATATGCTAGAAGTTCAAATATTTGATTTTTGGGGATTAGATTTTATGGGACCATTTATACCATCTTAAAGAAATTTATTTATGCTGTTAGCAGTAGACTATGTATCCAAATGGATTGAAGTTGTTGCTTTACCTCGATGTGATGCTCAAAGTGTTGCATTATTTTTGAAAATGAACATAATTTTTAGATTTGGGATGCTGAGAGTTATCATAACTGATGGGGAAAGTCATTTCAGAAATGCCATAATGAAGAAATTATTTTAAAAATATCATATAAACCATAGAATTACTACTACTTATCATTCTCAAACAAGTGGTTTGGCTGAATTATCTAATCAGTATTAAAAGAATTATGAAAAAATTGGTGAATCCTCAAACTTGACTATGCTTTGTGGGCTTATAGGACTGCATATAGAACTCTTATAGAAATGTCCCCATATAGGCTAATACTTCTTGGGAAAGCTTACTTACCAGTTAAACTTGAGCATAAAGAATATTGAGCGATTAAAGAGTTTAATTATAATTAATTATAATTTGAAAGATGCTTATAATTTGAAAGATGCTGGTGAGAAAATATTATTGCAATTAAATGACCTTGAAGATATAAGGAATGAATCGTACGAGAGTGCTAAGATTCATAATAAAAAGACGAAGAAGTGGCATGATTGAAGGATTCTTACTAAAAATTTTTAGCCAGGGCAACAAGTTTTGTTATATAGTGCAAGATTAATATTATTTCAGGGCAAACTTAAGTCCAGGTGGATGGGCTCATTTGTTGTGATAAAAGTTTATCCTTATGGAGCTGTGGATATTAAAGATCCTAAAACTGAGAAAGTATTTAAAGTCAATGGACATAGATGGAAACCTTATTTAGTATGGGATCAACATAAATTTAACGATTGAATGATGTTGGGTGAACCAAAATAACCACTGGTTACGTTGGGCTGACGATGTTAAACCAAGCACTTTGTGGGAGGCAACCCATAGTTATCAATGTGTTTTGCTTTGAATGTTGTTTGTGTGAGATTAAGAAAATTTGGGGTAGTATTTTTTAGACTATTATGTGTGAGATTAAGAGAAAGAGCAACGTTAAATTATTGTATTTAGCAGTTTAAGCTTATCAACATTAGGGCACTTCTCTACCAGACTATCATTAGTTTTGCTACTGCTGCAGGTTTTAGATTTTCTTCCTTAATCTTTTCTTTGTGTGAGCAAGTAGGGGTTAGTATGATAGTTGGGAAGAAATGTTGTAACCTCTCAAGCTCATTGCTAGTGTGAATGTGAAATCATATTCGAAGCACTCTATTTTTGGCTAGAGAGGAGGATTTTTACAGAGTTATTGTGTGGAAACGTTTGATGCTGCTACCTCTGATACTTCTACATCTAGACCATCTACATCTGGAGGTCAGCCTATCGAATGTCTGGATCAATTATTAAATAGGATGATGAATAATATCAATTTTACCGCAAATAAGGTACAAATTTTTAAAAATTTTGTAGATTATATTGATGGATATTTCATAAGACATAGTGATTATGAGGAGAAATTTCACTCATCTTTGGAGAGCCTCATTAGGGGTAACCACAGAGTGGAATTCTTTTCATATCAAAAATATCTTGATTATGAGCCTGCAACTTTTTGGGATAGATGTGACACTAATGATGATGTGAAGAGGAGGACTAAGGTTGTTTTAAATTTGCAATAATTTGAAGTACTGTATTTTTTGAACTTGCTACTGTTGTACTTTTTGTTGTTTTTGTTGTAGACCTTTTGTTGTGTTGAGGTGCTATGTTTAATTGTTAATGTAATAGTTGTGTTTTATGTTTTTTTTTCGTATTGTGATTAGATTTTGTTGTAGTAGTTGTGTGAAATAAGTTGTGTAAGTGTGCTTTAGTTAGTTGGTGTTGAACTTATTTCTGAGTATTAGGAAAATTAAAAATCTTACTAGCTTTAGTTTTAACTTCAAATTCAAAAATTTCTACCCTGTATTTTCTCTTATATTAGTGTGTTTGTTTTTATGTTGAAATTGTGAAGTCAAAGTCAGTGTGTTTATTTGCTTATATATTATTACCCACTACTTAGAAATTTTATGAATTTGTACATATTAAATTAAAATTAAAATGATAAAAAAAAATTGATCAGTTAAAACTTATTAAAAATTTAAGTTTGGAGGGGGGTGAAAAGTATTTTCAAAACTTGAATTTTATTTGTTCTTAAATGTGCTACAATTGAATTTTATTTGAAAAGAAAAATGATCATGTATATGGAGTTATATTAGGAAAGTAAAATTTTTATTATAGAAATGAGTGAGAAAATTTAGGTAAAATTTTATAAGTGATGTAGAAAAATTTAAAGTTAAAAGTTTTTAAATGTAGAAATGATAAATATTGTGTAACTATCTTTAGTAGGAGATATTATATTTTTGAAAAATGTGGAAGGATTAGACTTTTATTCTTGAAAGATAATTTTTTTTTATTAAAAATAATTTTCATATAAAATTATTATGTTTTTAAGTAATGGAAAATATCAATTCTTTAATTGAGCAAGGGAGGAGTCGAATTCAAAATTATTAAAGGCCTATCCAGATATAGTAATCCATGCCAAAAAAGAAAAAAAAGAAAAAAAAAGACAGAAAAAAAAGAAAAAGAAAAGAAAAGAAGTTGAAAAAGGGAGGAGAAGCTTGAGGATTAGTTCCTAATCAAAAATTGGTTCCACATCTGATTTTTTTAAAATGTAAAACTTAAGAAACTCTTAAGCTTAGAGATATAATATAGTAAGCAAAATTATACTTAATAAATATTTTTAATTCAAGGAAATAACATGCCTAAGTTCTATATTTGGAAAATCTACAAGTATTTCTGAATTAGATAGGAACTCATATTTTTCATACTCCTTCACTTTAAGGATTTCTAAACTTTAAGTTGTTCTCATTCACTTGAATTTTTCTAAATTAGACTACTATATTTCTAAAACAAAATTTTAGAACCTGCTAAAGAATCTCAAATAAATAATCACACTTATTTAATTTTTAAAGATTGAAATGTCACTTGAGGACAAGTAACATTTTATGTTTGAGGGATTTTGATACACCTAAAATTTATAGTGTTTTCATACACATTTTTATACCTATTTTTGAGATATTGCACTTTAATGGAAGGAATTTGTGTGTGTTTTTTTAAGTACAACTAAAAAGGTGAAAAATGGTAAAAGGAGTGAAAAAGGATCAAATATGGAGCAAAAATACAAAAATCATTCAAAATTATTTTGGTGCCTAAGCGCCAGATCCGGTGCTTAAGCGCTGGTGAAATAGTGAAGGCAGCACCTAAGCGCCAAAGGTCTTGCGCTTAAATTCCAGAGACAGTTACTTGATGGGTTAATTAATTTTCAAAAATTTTGAAGGGACATTTGAGGCACCTATTAGCTAACGAGGGTGGTTAAGACCACTAGAAATGAAAATATGGTTAAAAGACTTGTGAAAGGAGGCATCCCTTAGAGAATACATTGAATTTAGACACATTTCAAAGTGATACCAAGGCACCTCTTAGAAAATTATAAAAGAAGGAAGTTGAGACTTTTAGAGGAGTTTCTGAAATACTCCTTGGAGAAGCTTTTGTAGAGGTGATTTGCGCATCTTTGGGGAAAGTTTCAGGTACCAAAAATCTACCTTTATTTTTCCTTCTGCTTTTAGTTTTATTTTGAGAGTTAAGAGCGTTGTAAGAAGAGAAGAGATTCAAACAAACTTCAAGAGTATGGTGAAGGATTTGAGATAAGTTTTTATCTTTTAATTACTACATTTGGTTTTAATTGAGACTTATTGTTGGTTTGACAATGATTTCTTTTCTTAAACTAAATTGTGGTTTTGTTTTCTCCATGAATTCTGAGTAGTTTTCCATATCTTTTTCCTTAAAAATATCTTTTTCCTTTAGTTTTCCATATCTTTTTCCTTAAAATGATAAGTAAGTAATGTATTGGCTGGATGTTGTGGAGAGTATTGATCTTTAATGTTGGAAGAAGTTGTGATGATTTAACTTCATGTACATCATTTACTTCTTGATTTGGCATATTAATATATTAAAATTTGTTGTGAGAACATGTAAGAACCGGGATGGTATTATGTCAATCAACAATTGGAAAGAATCACATGAGATTGTATGGATGAGAATGTAATTCATATGGTTGAGTGCAAATAAATAGAGAAATAATCTATGAAGGGTGTAGAGTTAGAGGATTTTATTGTGACAGGTTAAAGCCTCCAACTTGGTTTATTGTTTTAGGTTTTGATACGTGTTGTTAGTGACCAGAGGAAAATATGTTGAGAGTTTCATACCTATTTTATACTGTTTTTGATGATATTTCACTTTAAAGAAAGGTATTTTTGATGTTTTGTTGTAGGAACAATGAAATAGGGTCATTGGAGCAAAAAGATGCAAAAAGGAGTGAATTTGGAGTGAAAAAGGCCAAAATGTGAAGAATTGAACTAAGGTGCCGACGGCGAGATTTTCCCGAGACTCCAGAATTAATTCATTAAGAAGGTCTGCCGACGGCACCCTCGAGGCCGCTGATGGTGAGCTTGGAGATTATGACCAATCAGGTTGTGGATAAGGACAAATTTTGAAGGGATGCTTAGGCAACTCATGGGAAAACTCATCCACAATTTATTTTAAAAGAAGATTTGAAGATTTTGGCCAAAAATTGAGAGGAGCCAGATGACTCTAGAGTTACTAAAGGTTAGAAAGGTTCCATTAGAGTTTGTTAGAGTGTAAAAATTGTGAGGAATTCTTTGAAAGATTGTAAGAGTGGAGGGAAAGTGAGAGATTTCTTCCTCCTTGCTGCTTTGAAGAGGAATTCTGTGTGTTGTAAAGAAAGGAAGAGATTTAGAGGAACTTCGAAGAGTTTTCTTGGGGAGAAATTAGAGATAAGTTTATTTATTGTTGTAGTTTGTATGACTTTGATTTTATATATGAATTCCAAGTTTTGTTGTGTTTCCCCCATGAGATCTGAGTAGTTTTCTCTGTTCTTCTCCTTGTCTTGAGATTTGTGAAATAGTGTTTTGAATTGGTGGAGCCATGAAAATGTTTAATGCAAATAAATAGGAAAATAATATTATCGGGCGTAGAATTGGAGATTTTAGAGTGACAGACTAAAATCCCCAATTCGTTCCTATCATTTGGGTGCTGAAGTGTAGATGTTAGCCCTCTGGCGAGGGGAACGTGGGAGCTCCGAAGGGAGAGCCGGTATCCTCCCAGCCTAGCCGTAGAATCAGTAAACAAGCGTAGGATTAGTCAATGTTTTTTATGCCTGAACCAAAAGGTAAGGAATAGGTATGCTCCTATTTGGCAGAATATAGTTTGAACTAATTCACTTTATCCATTAACTATAATTTCTTGGCAAGGAGAAAGATGCTTTCTTATATTGAATATCAAATTTGAACATTCATTAGTTTATATAATTATTTAATAATTATTAAAATTACATATTTATTTCAATTGTCTATTAGTGACAGATAAGCAAATTGAACTTCGTTGTTGCAATTAAAGTTTTACTTTTCTAAAATCTTAGTTCGTAGTTCTAATATTACTCCCTGTGAGATCGATATCTAAGACTCCATTATAACACTATATTACTTGAGCGATACGTATACTTGTGTTGATAAATGTGACTTTACAATTATTGAATATTTATTACGTCCATATTTATCGAATCTATAACAGTTATTAAGTTTTGGTACAGTTGCTGAGGTATTAAATCTTTTAGCAGCAGTATTAAATACTTATATTTTTAAGCATATATAAAGTCGTGGTCAAATTTTTGGCGCGGTTGCCGGGGAGTGAGTAAACAAAAATTACAATTAGAGTAACAGATAAGTTATAATTATTAAGAAAATTTTACTTGAACTGCAACTTATTTTCATATTTAGTTAGTGATATTATTGTGTACTGATTTCAAATTGTATGCGTAAATTTGGACATGAAAAGCTTATACCCTACGATTCGGAATTAGAATGCACTGTTAGAAAGATTAGAAGATTGAGAAGAGAACTTAGAAATTCTGATACAATGGAAAACAACATGAACAATCAAGGAATAGAGAATGAACATCAACCTAGACCCCTAAGAGATTATGCGAATACTACAGCAAACGAAATTCACTTATCTATCCAAAATCCTGATGTAGTTGCTAATTCATTTGAGCTTAAACCTGCTATTATCCAAATGATACAAAATAATCAATTCGGAGGTACACCAAATGAAGATCCTAATTTACACCTCGCTAGTTTTTTAGAACTGTGTGCTACCTTTAAATATGACAG
>NW_018235211.1:104426-104758 GCF_001263595.1 Phalaenopsis equestris
AATTTTAATTGGAATAACCATTCTTCTACAAATCAACAATGGGCAAACAACCCAGTGAACCTATTAGGAAATTCATCCAACCAAGGAAATGTTAACTATAGACCTTCTTATCCTCCAGGATTTAACAATAATACTCAAATGAAGGAGAAAAAGTTTTCTATGGAAGAGTTGATATTAAACATTGGTAAAAAATTTCAGAATCAAAGAAATCAATTACAACATCAAGGAACTGCTATTAAGAATATTGAAAATCAATTAGGGCATATCGCTACTGCACTTAGTAACTGAACATTAAGAACTTTTAGAACTTTTCTGGAACCAAATCCTAAAGA
>NW_018235211.1:104768-105158 GCF_001263595.1 Phalaenopsis equestris
CTAGTACTGTGGAACCAAATCCTAAAGATCAAGGAAAAGAACAAATAAAAGTGTGAAGTGGAAAAGAATTAAAAGAATTGGAAATGAGAGTACAAAAAGAAACGGAAACTGAAAAAGAGAAAGTGGATACTGAAAAAGAAAAGGATCTTGACTACCCAGATTTAGAGTATCTAATTACACCAATGAAGATTATTGTGGAGAAACCTCCACCATCGTTTCTTTAAATATTGAAGCAACATAAAAAGAATAAACAATTCTCTAAATTTTTGGAAATTCTTAAGAAGTTAACGGTAAATATTCCCTTCGTAGAAGCTTTAGAGCAAATGCCCAATCATGTGAAATTTATGAAAGATATTCTAAACAAGAAAAGAAACAAGACGGATAACAAAA
>NW_018235211.1:105392-113372 GCF_001263595.1 Phalaenopsis equestris
CGGATCGTTTAGCAGATTGTTCAGTTACATATCCTAAGGGAGTTATAGAAGATGATAAAAGTGGAGTGGATAAATTTATCTTTCCTGTGGATTTCATTGTTTTAGATATGGAGGAAGATAAAGAAATATCAATCATTTTAGGGAGACCATTTTTAGCTACTGGAAAAGCTATGATAGATGTTCAAAAAAGAGAATTAACTATGACAGTTAACGATCAAGAAGTGACTTTTAACATTGCAAAATCTATGAAATACCCCGTTGTTGAAAGAGATAATGAATGTTTTCACATGGAAATTAGTGAGCATCTATTTAATGAACATTTTAAATAATATTTTGAAAAGAAAGAACAATTTGAATAGAGTGATGAAATTATTCTGGACGAAGTGAAAAATGAAGAATTAGATTATGTTCAAAAAAGATTTGAGATGTTGGATATTACAGAAAATGCTGATAAAAATCTAGTTTCGTCAATTATAAAACCAACTAAACTTGAGTTGAAAATATCACCGAGCCATTTAAAGTATGTGTTTCTGGGAGACTCATCTACATTACCTGTAATTATATCTTCAGAATTAAATGATTTGCAAGAGCAAAGACTGTTAGATACATTGAAAAGATATAAGAAAGCTTTTGGTTGGACCTTAGCTGATATTAAGGGAATCCGTTATTCAATTTGTATGCACAGAATTATAATAGACGAATAATATAAACCAAGAGTTGATCCACAAAGGAGATTAAATCCAATGATGAAAGAAGTAGTTAAGAAGGAAATTTTGAAATGGTTAGACACTGGAATTATATATCATATTTTAGATAGTGCATGGGTAAGTCCAATTCATTTTGTTCCTAAGAAAGGAGGAGTGACTGTTGAGACAAAAGAACATAATGAATTAATACCTATCAGACAAGTACTGGGTGGTGTATTTACATTGACTAAAGAAAATTAAACACTGCCACCAAGAAAAACCACTTCCCTTAACCCTTTTCAGATCAAATAGTAGATAGACTTGCTGAGCACAAATATTTTTATTTCTTAGATGGATATACAAGTTACCATCAATTTTCTATTGCTTTTAAGGATCAAGAAAAGACAACATTTACTTGTCCTTTTGGAACTTTCACTTTTCGAAGAATGCCTTTCGGATTGAGTAATGCACCTGCAACATTCCAGAGATGTATAATGTCCATATTTAGTAAGTTAATTGATGATGGATTGGAAGTATTTATGGAGGATTTCTCTGTATTTAGAGCATCATGTGACACATTCTTAAATTATCTAGAAAAAGTTTTAGAGTTATGCAAAAGAACTAATTTGGTTATGAATTGGGAAAAATGCCAATTTATGGTTGTAGGATGAATTATATTAGGGCATAAAATTTTGAAAGATAGTATGGAAGCAGACCCTGCAAAAATTCAAGTTATATCTAAACTAACACCTCCTACTAATGTAAGAGAGGTTAGGAGTTTTCTTGAACATGTTGGACTTTACAGACATTTTATTAAATATTTTTCAAAAATTACCAAACCTCTATGCCAACTTTTAGAAAAGGACGAGAAATTTGAATTTAGATCGGACCTATTATAGTTTCACCTAACTAGGAGAAACCATTCAAAATGATGTGTGATGCTAGTGATTATTCTATTGGAGATGTTCTTGGAGAAAGGTATGAAATAAGTTTAAAAATTATATACTACGCTAGTAAAACCCTTAATGATACACAAATTAACTATAATGTTACTGAAAAAGAGTTACTGGCCATTGTGTATGTTTTAGACAAATTTAGATCTTACTTAATTGGAGCTAAATATGTTGTGCACACTGATCACTCTGCTATTAAATATCTAATGAAAAAGAAGGATGCCAAACCAATGTTGATTAGATGGATACTTTTGATGCAAGAATTTGATCTTGTGGTTATTGATAGAAAAGGAACTGATAATCAAATTGCTGATCATTTGTCAAGATTAGAAAATCATGAATTATCTGACACCAACAATTAAATTACAGACAGTTTCCCTAATGAACAAATTTATAATATTAATGAGTGGAAAATACCATGTTATGCTGATATTGTTAACTATATTTTAAGTGATTTTTTGCCACTTATGCTAACATTGCAACAACAAAGGAAATTCATTCATGATGAGAAAGCATATTTTTGGGATGAGTCTTATTTATATAAATAATGTATGGATTTGATTATGATAAGATGTGTACCTTATGAAGAAATTGAACTGATCATTCAAAAATGTCATGATTTTGAATTTGAAGGACATTTTGGGAGCGATAAAACTGCTTATAAAATTTTACAAGCTGGATTTTATTGGCCTACTATCTTTAGAGATGTTTATAGATACATAAAAACTTGTGATCGATGTCAACGAGTAAGCAATATATCTAGAAGAAATGAAATGCCTCTGAATTTCATGTTAGAAGTTGAGATCTTTGATGTTTGGGGATTAGAGTTTATGGGACCATTTATTCCCACATTTGGGAACTTATATATATTAATTCCAGTAGACTACATTTCTAAGTGGATTGAAGCACAAGCTTTACCTCGTTGTGACGCTAAAAGTGTTTTAAGGTTTTTAATGAAAAATATTTTACTAGATACGGAATGCCTAGAATGATTAGCAGAAAAGTTTAATATTATTCAGAGATTTGCAAACCTCTACTTTATATTTGCAGAAAAGTTTAATATTATTAGGAATAACAAATATATTTAGAGATTTGCAGAAATAAACATATCATTTTAGGAATAAATATATTTAGAGATTTGCAGAAAATTTTAATATTATTCATAGAATCTCTACTACCTATCATCCTCAAACCTGTGGGTTAGCTGAAGTTTCTAATAAAGAGATTAAAAAAATTCTTGAAAAGATTGTAAACCCTAGTAGAGTAGATTGGTCCACTAGACTGGATACGGCATTATAGGCTTACAGGACTGCTTATAAAACACCTATTGGAATGACTCCTTACAAACTAATTTTTTTAAAAGACTTGTCACTTACCAGTAGAATTGGAGCATAAAGCATATTGGGCGATTAAAGAATTCAATTATAATTTCAAAGATGCTGGTAAGAGGAGATTGTTACAATTAAATGAATTGGAAGAGTTAAGTATAGAATTAAGAAATGAGTCTTATGATAACAACAAAATTTATAAGGAAAAACTAAATTTATGGCATGATCGGAAGATTAACCAAAAGAACTTCCAACCAGGATAAGAAGTTTTACTTTACAACACTAGGCTGAAATTATTCCCTGGGAAATTGAAGTCTCGTTGGTTAGGACCCTTTACTGTGACTCAAGTTTATACTTACGGAGCTGTTGAAATTGAAGATCAGAAGACGGGAAAAAGATTTAAAGTAAATGGACACAAATTAAAACCATATGCAGTTAAAAGAACTAAGTTAACTAAACTAAAATTTTAAAGAGATTTTAATGAACAGTCAACCCGAATGACACCTGAAAAGGTCAGGCTGATAACGTTAAGCCAGGCGCTTTTTGGGAGGCAACCCATACTTATCTTTATTTTTATTGCAATCATAGTAGTTTATATTTGAAATTATAGTTAGTTTGTGGTAGTATTAAGCTCTACTACTCTTATTAACCCTTGATTCATCATAACAATTGGATCCATAAAGAGAAATCATAACGCATTGGGACCAGAACGAAACTGTGCAATTTTTGCCTTGGGCGCCGACGACGCCCTTGACGCCGCCGATGGTGGGTTTTTCCCGAGAGTCCAAGCAAAAAAAATACAGAGGCTCCCCCCCCGCCCCCACCACCCCCCCCGCCGCCGACGGCGAGACTAGCGAGATGGCGGTTTTTAGAGTTTGAATTGCGATTTTTGGTAGTTTTTGGGCGGGAGTTTCCCTTTTAAACTCTTAAATTCGATGCCTAGTTCATATTTTCCCCCAAAAATGAAGTGAAACTCCACCAATTTCATTCCTATGGCGTCCAATTCCCCTGATAATCCTAGAATGCGAGTTTTCAATCGGTGAAAGTTTATTAGTGCGGAAGCGCAGCAAAGCTTCAACAAGTTACTGACGAAGAAAAGATTGATCAAGGAACGAGGATTCATAAATTGAGGATTGAATAATCCCTCAATGGAAATTGAAGAGATTATAGTGCGGCAAAGATGGGAAGTGTTGTGCTATACTACCGCCGCCGTAGTTGTTCCTGTGGTAAAGAAATTTTATGCAAATTTACATAAAATCAACCAGGGAGTTGTCTATGTGCGAGGTAGATGGATCACTTTCACTCTTGCATGGATCAATGAATTATACATGATTGAGAACGTTCCTGTCTGCCATTATTCCAATTTTGTTCAAACAAGAAACCAGATGAACGAAATTTACCAATATTTGACGGACGAAACTGACGATTGGGAAATGAGAGAGAACGGGTATGTTAATTTATCTGCAACACTCCTAAATCCCGTTTTGAAACACTAGCACTTTTTCATTTCTGTGAAATTGTTACTGACAATGAAGATCGATAAAGTTTCTAAGGAAAGTGCTATTTTTAATTACTGCATCCAAAGGGGACTGTCGATCGATATTGGATCAATAATTGTGAAGTCGGTTTTGGGCCTGATTGTTCATGGATCAACTTATGGGCTTAGACACCCTTCCATAATTTTGTCACTTTACAGTCAGTCCTAAGTGTCCTACAAAAATCAGGAAAAGGTACTTCTACCTTGGAAGCCTTTGGACCCAACTGAGAGATTCCCAGCTTTTGAAGATGAAAATGACATGGCCATTATAGTAGATAAATCATCTCAAAATTCACTGCCAGTTCAACCCTTAATTCCTGATAAAACTCTGGTGATCCTGCGTAGAATTAAGAAATTGGAGAAGGAGGTACAAAATATTATGAATGCAATTAATAATATCGATCATCTAGACTGGAGGATTAAATAACATTTTGATCACTCTGGACATTTAGAAGATAGTTTTATACGGCTGATGAGGGGGATGAAATTGATAGAAGAGGATTCTATTTAAGAATTTCCATTCCGACCCTTCTACAACCTCTTCGTTCATGTGCAATCAATAGGTGATCTCATAGGGGAATCTAGTACTGAATCTGATGAATAGTAGATTTATATTACTACTTGTCTGTCTATCTATGTAATTTGGTTTGAACTTTGCATTTGCTTTGCTTTAGAATTATATTTTTAGATCTCTGTATAGTTGAGAATAAGAATAGAATGTTTTGTTTTCAGCGTTTTGAGTGTTATGGCTTGGTTTTCAGCATTTTGAGAGTTGTGGCTTGGATTGCGACGCTGAATTAATGTGTTGAGGTTGAGAAAATACAAGACTTAGGTGTGTTATGTAACATATATTATACCCCTTGTACATCATTTAATCACTTAAAGTTATATCTATAATGATTGAAAGGATGTCATTAAGGCTTGAAATTGATTGAAATCGCAAAAATTTGGGAATTGTACCAAAATCAATAGAGCCCACCAATGGCGAATTTTTCCCGAGAATTCTGATTAAATTTCAATAAAGCGCGCCTGCGGCGCCATCGACCCCACCGACAGCGAGCTCGCAAAAAAACACCTTTAACCGCGATTTTGACAGGCCAACCGCCACTATTCATTACCCCTTCCTCCTAAAAACGTAATTTTTGACCTAGGGCTTGAGAGATCTTGGATTGGGAGGCAATTTCAAGGTTTTTTTACACCGGATTTGATCATCTCTAGGTAAGAGCATCACTCCAA
Source organism: Phalaenopsis equestris (assembly GCF_001263595.1). NCBI lineage: Eukaryota > Viridiplantae > Streptophyta > Magnoliopsida > Asparagales > Orchidaceae > Phalaenopsis > Phalaenopsis equestris. The sequence goes on from NW_018235211.1 coordinate 111,133, forward strand.
ACTAAAAATATTTGATTTTCACCATGGATTTCGTCCACAATGAAGAGATCTAAAAATTTTTAGAATGTGATGAAAATATTGGGAAGAAATCCATGGAACTTAGTTTTGAACTCTTAGAATTACTTTTGGAAGCCATTATTTGCATATTTGAAGTATATTTTGGAATTTTTCTATGATTTGATTATATTGAAATGTCTCCACGATAAAAGAGACGAATTAAGTTTGACGAGTCTCGCTTCGTCAATGCGATGGCTTAAAAAAGATTTACATCAGCCTTTAAGGGAAAGAAGTGCATACAAGATCGAATTTTTGAGAGCCTGGGAGGAGAAATTGAACGAGTTATTACCGAGCGGAGGTGGGAAAACATTTGTTACCCCACCAACAAAGCTGATGCAAATGTTGTAAAGAAGTTCTACACCAACGTAATCTATTCTAAAGATGGAATCATTCAAGTGTCGGGATTTCCTGTTGAATTTAATGCCACCCCCATCAACACCTTTTACGAAGTCCCAAACTCTTATAGCTGCCACTATGAATCCTTTAGTACGATGGAAGGCCCCTTGAATGATGTAATCAACTTTCTCACTGATGGGAAAGGAACGTGGAAGATTAAACAAAGAGAACGGGTAAATTTTTCTTCTTCCATGCGGAATGCCACCTCTAAGGCGTGACACTATTTTATTTTCTCTACTCTGTTACCAACTTACAACCATAGTGAGCTAACTAGAGATAGAGCTATTTTGAATTCAAATTTTTGTATTCAGAATAGTAGAACTATAAATGTGGGGAGAATTATTTTTAAGAATATATTGACTACGGCAAGGAGTGAGACAAGTGGAGGTCTAGGACATCCTGGCCTCATTTATGCACTTTGCCAACTTTCTGGAGTGGAAGCTGGAGATGAAGAATGGGTTTATCCTCTGAAATTCATTAGTAAGGCAAATTGAAAAAATTATGAATCCAATGAGAAATGGAGAACTTGAAGTAGGTGTCAAGAGCCTTCTACTAGTAGAGATGTCCCCTCTACAAGTTATGACCTTCCACCTTCTAGCTCCCCTACCCAAACTGACTTGATGAATGAGTTGACCATGTAGCGGAAGAGCATAGAGTTAACAAATGAAAGGATTGGAGGTTTAGAACGTCGACATGATTATGATAGTGAGTACCTTCAGAGACATTCAAATTTTGAGGTAGCTTATTACGAAGCTCAGGCACAACACTATTGAGGTGACCCTGATGTTACCTTTCCTGAGTGCCCCCGATATACTCAGTATCAGCCTAATCCACTTGCTGATCAAGGAGATGAAGACATGGTGTGTGATTTTGATATCTGAATGTAATTGATGTACTTGTACTTGTACTTTTATTTTTTTGTTCTTTTGTAATAGAAATGGATGTTAATGTGTATTTGGACTTTCCTTTTTATTATTATGTTCTACTTGGATAATTTTTTATTTATGTTATAAAGTTAGTGTTATAGTTAAATTTGCATGTGTAGTATAATAGATGTTGGGTAGTATTTTGTCGATTGTAATGTAGTGTGATTTTTATTTTCACATTTTAATTGTAATTGTTTTGTTTAGTATTGTGGTTGTGTTAGGAAATATTGTGCTTGTTTAATGTTTTAGTTTTATACGGATTTCAAAATTTCATTACCCAAAAATTTCTCTAATGATTTATATGTGTAGAAAGCTCCTAATATTACAGGCTAGGTGAAACAAAAATTTTGAGAAGGCCTGCAGAAATTTCAGAATGATAAAAATGCCTAAAATACTGAGGTAAGATTTATATTAGATTTATATTTTTCCACCTGTATCATTTTATATTGAAAAATTTAAGTTTGGGGGATTTATATTTATAGTTTTTTATTTCCACCTGTATTAAGTTTGGGGGAGGGAAGAAAAATTATTTAAATATTATTTCCTTTATTTAAATATTTTCATAAATTATTTATATGATTTTATGCAGTTAATTTAATTTAGGTAACTATATTTTTGTAACTATTTAAATATTATGGTAGATTTAAAGAAATATTTTTGTAATGAAAATTAATTTTGTAACTTAAGAAGTTTTGTATAAGAGAATAAGATTATAGTTAACTATTTAAAGTAAAGGAAACTATATTTTGAAGTATTAAGAATCTAAAAATTCATTTAAGAAGATAAGATTCGGGCTCAATGATGTAAAAATTATGAAATATTTATAAGGTAAAGGAATGCTTTGAGTTTCAAATTTAGGGA